>NW_028301577.1:11492500-11510000 GCF_042242905.1 Orbicella faveolata | reverse complement strand
TTCATTCGTCCAGCTCAAGAGACTGTTCCGATACCTGCCGAGAGTGTAAAGCATGACGACAGCACTAGCAGTGAACGACCAAGACGTGTGATTACAAGACCTAAAAGACTTATAGAGACAAGTTAATTAGTTTCAGCTTTCAGTTAAGGCCTTAAGCTATTTTCAATTAGAGGGGAGATGTTACATAATCAGCTTATGTAGTTCTATTTATTCTGTCACCTTTCAGGCATAGTCGTAATGCAGAGTGTTTGATAATTAGTATGCATTGTCCCGCAAGCCCAAATATATGCAGAGACGCTTCTGGAACTTTCTAAGATTTACATAAGTATAAAAACTTGTAAGTTTAGCTCGGCATTTTATTCATTATTAGTGTGTGTGTTCAAGCAATAAAACTTTTGCCAACCGAAATTAACATCTTCAAGCAGATTCTGTACATTGCCAAAAATACTTGAAGGATAATAAACACAATGGCTTCCACTTGACTTTAAAAATATGCTCCATATTTGTCCTTGGACATTATCTGTTCCTATCTTTTCGGAATGGATAATGTCCACAGAGTGGACACCGAATGAAGGCTACTTTTCATAAAACCTGCATTACCAAATAAAGGAATGATTGAGTGACTGAATCAGTATTTCTTCCTCGGACTCCGGAGGCTTATAAGCTTCATTCTCCTCCGATGTGCTTAGCAGCTATGCTCTCATTCTGACCATATATGGCGTACATGCCCTGCCTGATCCATTGTTAGTGGTTTTATTTGTGGTTAGTGTGATAGCAGTCAGCGCTGAAAATCTTGATGTTAGCTCCAGAGAATTTCCCCTCTTTTGCGCTGTTTCGTGTCCTCATACATGTAGCTCAATCTTTAGTCATCCTTGTGTAAAAATGGTTGAATTTCACCACCCTAGCTTTTTCTTCAGTATGGTATTAAAGTCAATAAGGTTGGTGGCATCTATTTTAGTTGCTGATGTAACAGAAAAGTCACATTTTTTTAACTTCACACCAATTAAGTGAAACTATCGTAAATTTGGGATCTCAAATTAATTCCAAATTAAACTTGTCAATTGATTTATACTGGCAATCAAGCTGTGGTAAGCCTTTGTATGACTCTGTTCCTTTAAAGGAAATATCTTGGGCTGTCATAATCAATGGGAGTTTAATAAAGAGGCATGGAAAAGTGCTTAAGGGGGTGCAAAAATGAAGCAGGAACTTGTAAATTTGACAGCATGATTGAACATATGAAAAAAATATGTAGCTCTCATATGTATGTCTTGACAGGTGATAAAGAAATTTTTAAAAATCTACACTAAGGTGAGTTAAAAACTCCATGCCAGTTGATTATCCAGAGGGAGGGGGGAGCATTAGCCTTCAAAGGAAAAATGTTCATCAGAATCCCTAAGTGCTGCCCAGTGTGGCATTCTGGAAGGGAATTTGTGCATTATGATATGTTCCTTCCAGTGACATTCCCTGCGAAAAAAACCGAAGTGTCTTTAATAACCTGTAAACACAACTTTTTAGATGACCAAAAGGGGACTATTGGCTGATTATGACCTTGCAAATCGATAGATTCTGCCGAATATATTGAATTAACAGCATTCAGAAATTTTTAAAATATCAAATTCCAAACTAAAATCAGGGAAAAACTAGTCACAATTAGGCCGCCGGCCAGGAACTAGGCTGAGTTTTTCATGTGGCACAACTATGTATAATATTTGCTGCAGATCGACCTAACATATAAGAAAATTAAGGCTTCTCTTTTCTCAAATAAAACAAAATAAAATAGAACCGAATTACTAATCAAACCATGAATATTAAACAAATTACAGATATTGCTATAAATGTAAACTGTAGTACGACAAAGGTGAAATAAGACAGAAAACTTACCTAATCTGGCTGTCTGAAACATGGCTGTTTTCCCACATAGCCAGTTTTTGCACTTTGAAGGGATTGATGAGACGAACCACGAGCACTGAAGAACTTAAATTCCACATACAAGAAGCCAAGCGTACCCTCTGTCGAACCTCCTATTCTTGTGTCAAAAGAGCTCTGCTTCGCTTTGCAGTGGCCCTCAAAAGGTCAATCAGCTAACAGTTTTGCCGTCGACAAATTAGCTTCAAAACAAAGTTCTCGATCAAATATTATCTACCTGATGAATCTTTTGGCCAACAAAAAGTACCAAATAAAGATTCTTCGATGTAATATAAACCACATACTAACGAACCCAAGCAAATGGAGCAGAATATCGGAGCGAAATTCCGCATTTTTATCAACCTCTTCTACTTCACCCATTGGGCGCCATTTTGAATTTCATCCAAGCGAAACGTGACGTCACACTGGCAGTGATGACTCAACCAATATTTTGCTTAGAGACTGTCAAAAATTTTAACAAATCATCTTCTTTGCTATGGAGTTCCATTCCCGCCAAAAATCAAAGTTGATCACAACATTCAATTTGACAGTCTAACAATTAACTTGGCAAACATCAACATCATAATTTCACTGTTCAACTTTGTACTTTGTATCACAATCATTGAAACTTTGAACATCAACTTTCAAAGTGACAGTTCAACGTTCAACTTTATCCATCAACATTCAATGATTCATGTTAACATGTCAACAATGATCTTGACACATGGGCTGTCAGCGAAAGATGAAGTTTGAATCTCCAAGTCGAATGTTGAGTCACCAAAGGCGCACCAATCCCGCCAAAATTCAACTTGAGAATTCGACTTTCAGGTTGATAATTCAACATGAAATGTTACGTGTTAATATCCGTGTTTAGCAATGAACATTGCTATTGCTGGTGACGTAAATGTGTTCACAATGACGTAATGCTCAATTTCGCAAAGTTGGTTTCAACCTCGTTCCCAGGGTCCTCTCTCTTCCTCCCTCGAGAAAGTACCCTGGTTGCGGCTGGTCACGTGTATGCCAACCGAAGCCGCACAGAGGGTGGGTCCTCAACTTAAATTTAGTTTACACTGCCTAGGGAGGTGAATGTTGCGCTGCTATACAGACGTTATTTATTTTGAAAGTGAAGCAAGTTGTTTGTCAGAGATCCTGCCTGACCAATGCTTCGTCGCTATGATCTGAACTTCTATGAGTATGAAATGCTAATTGAGAGAGAACTTTGCTTATTTTTCAGTGCTTTTTAAAAAACCGTCAACAACCTGCCTCGGATTAGTTTAATCAGTTTTTCACAGCAAAAGAATTAAGTAAACGTCATATTATCGATGGGATGCATTCAGCTAAATGAGAAGCTAGTTTCTTGGCCGAAAATTGGACTTACCGCTAAAACAGTTTTAAAACGAAAGCAGTTGGATTTTGCGAACGCGCGACCGATGTCGCCGTTGTCAAGTTCTTCATAAAATTTCTCATAGCAAGAGAACCGAATGACCGTCAAACTGTCGATTGGATGAATTCAATCAAATTCAAAGCTAGTCTCTCAGCTCAACACTGGACGTATCAAACTCTACACGAAGGCATCACTGTCTCTGTTGTGATTTTGCCGATCGAAAAATATAAGCTGCTATATCAAGTTATTAGTATTCAGCACTCAGTCGTTGTTGATGTCAAGTTTTTCCTAATTTGTTTTCGCCGCAAGAGGGTGGAATGACCGTCAAACTGTCGATGAGAGTAATTCAGTGAAATTCAAAACTACCTTTGTAGGCGAACATACGACGTATTTAACTCTAAACGAATGAGTAAATACCTACGTAGTGATTTTGCCGAATGAAAAATGAAATTAAATTCACCGCGCGGTTCATTTATTGTTGTGGTCGTCATTTTCAAGTTCTTTGTCAATTTATTTTCACCACTACAAATTCCAAAGACCGTCCAACTATCGATGGGATAATTCAGCCAAATGCAGGGCTAACCTTTAAGCCGAACTTTGATGCATTGAACTCCAATATCGAATGTGCCAATGCCTTCGCTGTGAGTTCGGCCGAGGTTACAAATTTCACTCCCTATTGGGCTCAGTAGGTGAGCTCAGTGGAGACAAACTTTAACTGTCCTGCCCCTCCCTCCAACCATTTTTCTGGAATCTGCAAAAATCTAGCAGGCACGTGACCAGCCGCAACCAGGGTACTTTCTCGAGGGAGGAAGAGAGAGGACCCTGGGAACGAGGTTAAAACCAACTTTGCGAAATTGAACATTACGTCATTGTGAACATATTCACGCCATCAGCAATAGCAATGTTCATCGCTAAACACGGATGTTGACAGGTACCATTTTATGTTGAATTATCAACTTGAAAGTCGAATTCTCAAGTTGAATTTTGGCGGGATTGGTGCGCCTTTGGTGACTCAACATTCGACTTGGAGATTCAAACTTCATCTTTCGCTGACAGCCCATGTGTCAAGATCATTGTTGACATGTTAACATGAATCATTGAATGTTGATGGATAAAGTTGAACGTTGAACTGTCACTTTGAAAGTTGATGTTCAAAGTTTCAATGATTGTGATACAAAGTACAAAGTTGAAGAGTGAAATATGATGTTGATGTTTGCCAAGTTAATTGTTAGACTGTCAAATTGAATGTTGTGATCAACTTTGATTTTTGGCGGGGATGGAACTCCATACTTTGCGAGGGCATAGCCCGCACTCATGAGTGTTGTGTAAGTCTGCCTTCGTGGAAACGGAACGGATAATTTTAATGCTTGACGTTACGTCAGAAAAATGCAGCACAAATTTGGCCGATGAATTCAATTTACTAAATATCGACTTACAACCTGTCTTTCTCAGTTCCTCATTTCCATGCCAACAATTTAAAAGGAAAAACTCTGTTTTAATGAGTGTCTTTTATTACTGCATTGATGAGAGGGACACGGCATATTTCCATTTCTTGCCAAATCTAGCTGACGGTGTTGCAAACACGCAACTGAATACAGAAGAAAACTGCAATGAATGCATATTAAACAAACTGCAGTTCTTCTAAAGGAAATTTCGTTTCAGAAAAATTGGATGGGGGTGTGTAGCCCGCCTCCCTAAGCCCTTACCTTATTTAGAGCCAAATTTGCAATTTTACCTACCCTAAATGTATTTATATGACGTGACCAAGTACCTTCTTCTACAAAAAACATGTCCAATTCAAGCCTAGAGTACAAAAACCATACCGAAATGGGCGAAATCAATATACTATTTTTGACCAAAACGGAAAAAAAACACACACACACACACACACACACACACACTTTTGGGGCCCCTCACACCTACACACTCCTTACAAGAGAGAACTTCCACCCTTCTGGGGTTTGTCTTCACCATGCTTGCGTTACATTCGATTTAGCAATTATTGATTCTCTGCAATTTTACTCGGTGTCATTAGAGACAATTTTCCAAATTAATTTACTGTCTGATAAAAAGTCCCCTGTGCACGTACGGGTGTAGATGTATGTTGATCGCACACAAAGACATAAAGACATAAAGAAATTTAGCCAAAGTTTTAGCTTCTCTCTTAGCACACGAGTATGTTTACCTTGAATAATCAAAACCTAATGGTGGAATAAATTTGCGGACTGGCGACGAATTTGGCCAAAAGAACACCGTACATCATATTGTAATGAAATTGATTTATAACATAACTAAAGCAAAGCGCGCGCTCTGATTGGTTAATTTAGCGTCTACTATTTGCCCATGGGTGTACGCCGCTGACGCGTGTGCTAATGTTTACAAAGCAAATCTTTTGACAGACATTGTTTCCAAAGTAATGGCCGACGTTCTTCTTCCAGAAATGCGAAACTGTCTTCACAGTTGTCTGAAGATGAAACTTTATCGAGTTACTGGTGTGCAGTCGGTTGTCATGAATGAATTTTTGCGCGCTTGTTTTCTCTTGTCATGTAAGACTACACGAACATTTTTTTGTGATGTAGCTCAATAAAAGGACTTCTGTTGTTCCAATGTCTCAATGTTATGTTATAAAACAAATGGTAAACGCCATAGCGTGCACTATTGAGTTATGGATGCACGCGGGAGGTTGCTAAGCACGAGAGAAGCGTAAGAGTCGCACGAGCTATGATGCGCGTGCTAAGACGTATAACGGTTGTAATTAAATGTATACTCGCAAGAGTTCTAAGACTAAGAGACGGTTATATGGCGAGTACGGGATGCGCAATGTACTCGTAATACAGGGTATATAAGGGACTCACGTTATGTAGTGGCCTGTGTGTGTTAGTAGACTTGCCGTGTACAAGTAAGCTGAACGTTAAGAGTCGAGTAATTAAATCGTTGGCTGTTGGACTCTTTGAGTGGAAGTTGTTGTCGTCGCTCGCGAGCGTTACAATATCTTTAGAGTTGTCTCGTGTCAGGACGATGTAGCGCGTCCGATAGATAGCTAAACCCTTACATCAAATTAAAGCTTACATGTAGAGCGCTGGCTATCAAATTATACTACGATTTTTGAGATAAAAAAAAAATGGAATTTTCCACGACTTGTAAATGTGAATGTCCAAGTTACCTTTAAACCGAACGCGCTAGATCACTTAGCTAGACGCGAGACGGTAGCTTTAAAAAGCGCAGGGAATGAAAACTTTTGCCATAAATTGAGCGGAGGCACAGATTTCGAAGCTGTGAATTTTTGCGCGGATTCTCGGGTCATGGATCTTTCGCCAGCTTTAGTCGGTATGTTAGTGTTTTTTCATCCAATTTATTTCATTTTCGAACGTACAACGCTCTTTTGCATAAACCAGCAATTGAAGGAAACTTTGTGAAAAGCCCCTAACTATGCGATTAGTACAAAACTATAACCTATATCAGACTAAGAAAACTCAAAACCCATGTAGGCTTATATGAAGTGTTGCCCCGACCCTCAAACTGCATACTGTTGCAGTGAAACTTGACAAGCAGGACAAGCAGTGTAATTTTCAAGTAATGTGGTTCCGGATTTGAACGAAAATATTGGCGGATCGACGAATATGGCGAACAAAAGGGCACATTGCAACTTTATGTCCCCTCACTCACAAAATATGGTTACTTCGATGGACTTTCTACATTCACTTTGCTTTCACCTTCAAAATTCGTTCTGATGTAAAGCCTCTTCAAAATTAAGCCCTAACCAAAACGTCTTGATCAAAAATAAGCGGCCCGAAGCATAGTAGAGCTTATAAGTTGAACCCAATGTATACTTAAGTGTGAAGTGTAGTTTATTTCCAAGTGCTTATTAGTTAAAATAAAATATGGTAGAAGGAGACACAGACACGTGATCAAGTCAGTTGGTTTATTCCTGCTAGTTGATAACTTTCAATAGAAAAAAAAAAACAGTACATCACAGGTTGGGTTTATAGCAAACATCAATTGCTACCCAGTTTTTCTTGAAACTCCAAGACTACAGACATATCTATAGGAATACAGAAATGAAAATTAGTCACAACAACTGCTCTAACAAACGTCTTTGCAGGAAACGGATGATATGAAAAGGTGTTGCAGCGTTTTAACAACTGAACAAGCACATGAACAAAGCGCTTAACAAAATTAGCATTCGTTAAATGCCTTCCCCCCCCCCCTCCCCCTTCCCGCAAAAAAAGTAGTAAGTAATAATTAGAGACACTTATCAAATCTTCCCACAGTTGCATAAAGTCGTCAGGGAATTATTGAGGTTTATCTTTGGAAATCGCTTTATCAAGTAGGTGTATATCCATGTAAACGGTTTACAGGGATTGGATTTGTTTGTAGAGGCTAATTTGAATGGGAATTAACATAACAAGTTTGTTCTATTGAAAAGAACAGTATTCGGAAGCTCTCAAAAAGAAATAAACAGACCCTGCTGGCATTTTGTAGATGTACTATCGTTTCATTTTTGTTACTATTGTTTTCTTTAGCTGAGACAACTATAAATGAGTATAATTCGTGTCGTCTAGAGTGGGCGGAAAGAATACAATATTCGAAGAATGCGTTGATTGATACTTAGTCTATTCATCTGTTTGTGTCACCCCACCTTGTTAAACGTACCTTATCCGTTTGTTTGTTTGTTTTTCTTTATTGTTTTGTTTTGTTTGTCTGTTTCCTCCTGTTTTGTTTTGTTTTGTTTTGTTTGTTTCTTTTTTATTACCATGCAGGAAGGTCCGTTATTCGATAAACTGCATTAACATGATCTTTGCCGACCCCTTGATAACAACTTGTGGATCGCCCATCTTTTGCATACGTTTCGCCTACGTTAGGCCCACTCCAACACTCGCCGTAATACTGCAGCGCGAAATACTCCATTCTATAAAAACAAACACAATCAAAGAAAATGTAAGGTTTCTTTGTATATTAACTACAATACCTTACAACGAAAGGCCACAATTAAAAAAGTCGCCAAAACCAAAGGAGAAGCAAACCCTTGCCTGCGAATGCTGAGGGATATGAAAACACAAATGTCGAAAACATTGACTGGAAATAAACCAACAAAGACACAAGAACGTGAGTGTAATAATTCCGAAATGTTGTTGAGAAACTGGAAATACTTCGACGAACGGTGTAATTTTGGCTTGAACCACACGTAGGAAAGGTGGTTGCCATGGCAATATCAAATAACCCGGAAAGACAACTGAAAATTTCGGCGGGGAATAAATGAATGGCTACTGAATGTTTGAGCATCACAGAGTGTGAATAAATTTTTCAAAATCCTGAGAAAATCCCTGAGGCGAGGTGGCATCAACCTCCCCCTCTTGAAATATAGCTAAATTGATTTGAAACATCGAGAAAAATGTAGATAGATAGATCTAGAAATAGAAAAAATTACTCGATTCTGATTGTCTGAGAGCAGTGCAGTTTAAGTGTAACACCAGTGCAAAAAGTGTAACACCAGTGCAAATTACACATCATAATTCTGGATTATGATTGGCTGAAAGACAATTGGAAATTTTCTAAGCTAATGATATCACGTAAAATGATGACGAAAATTTAGTAAGGAAACTTTGAAAAAAGTTTTCTCGAATGAAAGAAAGATCTTCCAGCACTTCCTCCACGCAAATTTTTTCATGTTTATGTTATTAATAAGTAATCATACGGTTTTTCTCGTTCAATTTGGAATTAATTTGCACTTGTGAGTTTTTCAAAAAGCTGAAATTGCAAAACTCACAAATATCAAAAGCCTATAACTATCATAGGAATGCAATATCGCCAAAATTTAGAGGAAAATAAAAAAACAACAACCTAGTTAACCTGGAAAAACAACAAATTTATTTAATACTATCTTTAAACAAAACGAGAATTCTCTGTTTTAGTAAATTAAATAATTTGAAATTAGAGCCTGCTCTTTGCGGCCATGAAGGGTTAATTCGATGGACTTGAAGATCACAAACCTTTACAGAACTGGCCAAATCTCTCGCACGTGTGCGTGAAGAAATATTCATGCTGCAAAATAAGAAGGACACGAGTCGTTAGATAAGAGAGAGAAAAAAAGACATCTTGAGAGTGGTTGGGGTCTCTGGCGAGGCCCATACATCACAGTATGAGATCTGAATATGTCAACTATAAATTATGGTGAATAAGAACGTGAACGATTGGGTACCAAGAGAAGAGATACCCAGTAAGTAATCTGCATTTTCTTTGAAAATATGATAATTAATCTCGTTGGTTCCATCTTCAACACGTAATCAAATTACTATCCAGAAGAAAAATGGAAAAGGTTGGTCAGTAACACTCCTTCCCATGCATTCCTCAACGCGTAAAGAATCACCAGCGACTCGGGAGCCAATCCTAGCTCGTTGTTCGAACTCCCTCTCAATTTTCCTGATTACCAAGTAAACCATCACATTAATTTTGGTTTATCAATCCTTCTTTCCACTTTTTTTATTTGATATCGTCCTCGATTTACGATTAAACTTTATATTTAAGGAAGACATACCGCTTCTTCGTTGTTGCCCTTTCTTTCTTTAACCTTTTCAAACGTGCATCCCTCATGGTAGCATTCGTGCTGAAGTGTGGTGACCAATTCATGATCTGGATTAAGAAAGCTATTGGCATCTTCTAAGGTCAGCCTAAGATCATTCACATCTTCTAATGCTAGCCTCACATCATTCGCGTCTCCTACAAAAACAGCACCGTAAGAGTTCAGCCATGGGATTTGCATTGAAGATAACGCATACAGCCAAAATTGAATGAAGTCCAAGCCAAGAGGGAATGTTGTTGTAAATTTTTGATCTCTTTTGATCTCAATTTTACGTACTGAGTTCGTTTTTTGCTAGTTAGCTCTCTTTTTTTCATTGTACTCCGTAGCAAAATCAAAATCATTTTTCCTTTTACTGATTTTTTCGGTGAGGAGGAGATGGTGCGCCCTGTGTTAGCCCTTTTAATCATTCATGATTGATATGTGAACTAGCATAGGCATAGAGTCACAAAGTCACTACCCCCTCCATAAAAAAGTATAGTTTGACACTCCTAGTTTCTGAATTCCTGTGTCTTTACGAGGGCTTAGTTTGAAAACAACCAAAAAGAGGTGGCATAAATGATAATATTTATAGCAACGATAAAGTGGAAATTTAAAATTGAACTCATTTACAGAACCAAAGCACAAAATACAACCTTGGGGTCTCATTCCAGTCAATACCGTATATACTGAGTGTTACCTCAAGTAATTTTTGCTGGCATTTTTATGCATTTAAAATTCATTAGCAAATGTGTTTCTTAAAGTCTTTTCCAATAATACTTTCCTGGACTGTTGGTTTGGAAAATAACTTTAGCAATTTCGTTGGACGAAGATTGCCTATTTCTCTTCGCTGGAGGGCAAAGTTCGACTTGTGACAAGACTGTTTGGGGAAATGTCGACGTAAAACGGAGGACTAATTTACCAAAAAGGACAAAAATTAGCGTTGATAACTGATAGCATGAACTAATTTTCCCCCTGAACAGCCCATAACAGCTATTGAAACAATAGAATTCAAAATGGCCGGCGTATCACCGAAAAGGTCCATTAGAAGCAGACGCTATATATAATACTTTGCATAATCTACTTAATTACTGGAAAGAAGAAAACGAAAAACTCGCTTGTTTGTACAGTACGGTTCCAATAGCGGTCAAACTGAAGAGCTAGCTGTTGACCGTTCCCGCTAGCTCTGTACTGAGAAAATTTGAAGACTGATTCAGAATGACAACTGGAACAAGTCCAAACAGGGTTAAATGTTTAGTAAGGAAAGACAATCAGAATTCCAAAGTGAAGCAGTTTAAAATCCTTGTTATCCTTTTATTGTTACACCCCAGTGACTACAATGCAAACAGCCAATATCCTAACCTTCCACGTTGAACAAGTTTTCAAGGTGCCCCTAATACCAAAAGCGTTGATAAAAGGCATCGTAATAAGTATACTCGATTTCAAGAGGGTTTGACGAAAGACGGGATTTTATTTTGAAAACACAATAGCTTCCCAATCTGTCAAGTGGACCTATCAACTCTGCTGCTTATCAAGCGTGGGCCAATAAGATTAGAGTATAATAAACTTCGAGGCTTTGCGAAACGACCGGATCGAAGTCCCAGAATGGCGGGCCTTCTAATCAGTTGGAATTGGCCGGTTGCTTTTGTTTTGTTCTTAGTGCTTACAAAAGGTTCGCGAAGAATAATCCCTGCCTGGAGAGTCCGTTTGTTTACAGGTTCAAGCTCTTTCTCGCAAGCGTAGACAAAAGGAAGGAGCTTTTCCCGCTTTGACCGGTGGTTACTAGGGACGTGGGATCTGGGAATGAGGTCAGGCTGTGAAAAAATATTAGGAATGGACATAAACATGTTCTAAACTGACCTTTGGCAGGAGAACGAGAGGTTTCAGGTTCGCTGAGCATCACAGCAATCAAGATACAAATAATGGACTTCATTGTAGAAAATTCTAGAGATGAAACCATCAAAATCTTTTCTGTCAGAAAAAAAAGAAGAAACTGACTGTAAAATTACTTTCTTTGAATGAGCCTTAATGTTGTTTCGGTAAAAATTTTAATCATCAAAATAAAACCTAAACAATTTCAGTTCAGTGTCAATAATCTCTTCTAACGCGAGTCAACTGCGATGAATTTTCAATTATTTTGCGTTTGAGATAGTGCGAACTCACGGGAGACCAAAGGTAACTCAAGCATGGAATCTGGATGTTAATGATCTTTTGAAAACGTCAGGCCAAAGGTAGAGTAAGTGTGGAATTAGAATGGAGTCTTTCTGTCCATAAATTATGTTGAAATTACGAAATAGAGCTCACAAAACTGTATCTGGTGTTGGTTTTAGTCAATATATCCTAACGTTATCAGTAGAAGGCTTCAGGATTTAATACAGGTTTGGTCTTGTTTCGCACACGAGTATTCTCGTAATTGTTTACATATGAATACGACTGAGCAGTTGGAACAAACCTTTGTTAGAAAACAATTATTCTTGTCTGCAGTGAAGGGAGCGTTCGAAGTCTTCTCACTCTTTCACAGTAGAACAAACGTTCAACGTGGTTTTAATATAGAAAGCTTCGCTAAAAGTCATCTGTTCGGTTTACACAAGTGTTCGAATCTTTCCCTCGATGACAAAATTCAAGTGCAATATGGCGCTTTTGACGAAACGCGGTGAGCTTTTATTTTGAAAACACAATGGCCTCCTATTAATCTTTTAAGTAGACCAGTCAACACGTCTACTTATTGTTTCGTAACTTTTTTACAAGTAGATATGTTTTTCTAGACATTTCCCGCTTAAATGTAGACATTTCCCGCGCATTTTATTCATGAGCCATATTTGACTATTTCTGGACTAATGCGGCGGACGAAAATGGACTTCTACTACCATCTCCATATGTACGCTATTTGAGTGTTTCACTGCATGCGTGAAGCTGAGTTTTTTGGGCCCTGTAGGGCTTCTTTCCGACGACTATTGACTTTGAGCAATACAATTGCACAATAGCTTACCACGTAATTTATTTATCACCAAAGAACGAAGTACATATTTATTTGAATATTTAAGCATAATTTAGAACTTGTTTTCTTCTAAATTGTTAGTAACGCAACTTCAAAATTCCAACTCCTTCCTTAAATTGACTTGAACCGAGTAGAACTAAATGGAATCAAATGTTAATAAAGCTTGTCAATAAATCGTGTCAACTCATTTTTAAGATTTTAATAACGCCCTCCAACACGAAATATATACGATAGCAATTTTATCGTCCGTTCTCGGACTTGTAATACAGATCTAGAAATTCTGAAAATTTTAAAAGTATCAAAGTGTTATTATGAGGCAATTGTGCCAGCGCGATGTACTTTTCAAGTTGTTGTTGTACAAGTAAGCAAAATCCTACTGTACGAAACGTTTTTACAATTTACTAGAAAGAAAACATAACAGGATTGTTTAATTCTTCTAAATCTCATTTAACAAACACCATAGCTTATGATACGAGTATTAGCTTTTTTATGTTATATCGGATCGTTCAAGCTTTTCCGATCTCGAGTCTTGTGCTTATGGATCCTTGCCATGCATAAATTATTCTACTAAATACATTATAATACCAAACTTCAGTTCAATTCTTACAACTGATATAATCTTTACGTCGATCCCGTTAACAGAAAATTGGTAAAAACTGGTTGAAAATGTTAGGTATGATAAAAAATAAAAAACTTCAGTTCAATTCTTACAACTGATATAATCTTTACGTCGATCCCGTTAACAGAAAATTGGTAAAAACTGATTGAAAATGTTAGGTATGATAAAAAATAAAAATGAATGAGTAGTGTAAAGTAGTGAGTTAGGAGTTTGATTTGGTAATCAAGCGTGACTAAATTTTTGGCGCGCGCTTTTTCAACTTGGCGGGGTGGGTAAGCCAATTCAAAATTCTATGTTTTATCATATTTAAACAAGGATCTAGGGTCATCTTAGCTCTAGGACTGACCTCATCACCTTCTTGTAAACAGGGCCTTATGTACAAAGCTAAGTAGCGGCTCGATCAGTTTTTATCAGTTTCAAGTGCTGTGTGCAGACTATGATGACCGAAGACACCGTTGCAAAATTGAAAACCACTCAAGTTAGTTTGAATGGGCTCCAGATAGCATGGTTTGTGGTAAGAATGAGTAAGCCCCACTGAAGCCCTCAATAATGATAGTGGTAACGAGATAGATGCTTCAAAAATATCCTAACACTTAAAAAAAATACTATAAGTGATGAGATGAAAACAAGGCAAAACTTACCCACTGTCGACTTGACAGCTCAGACGCTTAACTGACTGTTCAAAGCTCTTTCAATCAATTTTATAGCTCCATATAAACCTGACGGCGGACGTGACAGCGTCGAAATCAACATAACAAAGGAAGTTTGACAATGTGACTAGCCATGAATTCTTTTCTTCAGACAGAAGTCAGCCCGACAAAAGCTTAGAGGCACTCATTACTCTTGGGATTCACAAAGTGAAAAAGGTTTTCTAGCGAACTCAGAGTTGAAGTGAACGTTTCTACTCGACTTCGGTTTGGTAATACACGAGCAAGAAGCTCAAAACTGAATGGTCGTTAAAAAATAGTTATTAACAGTTATGAAAAAAAAAGAGGTTTGGTTGCTTTCTCGCTGAAAAAGGGTTAAAGCAACAACAATCCCTGATTACCACTATTTTATGCTCGATCTAACTCTTAGATTAGCAAGAGCAATTCTGATGTAGAACAGTTGATCCAGCCGTTTCTTGCAATTGGGCAATTTGGGTCTACGCAGTGATGGGCTCCAGGGACCTGTTTCTCGAAAGTCCCGTAACCTGTGTACACACAGGCTAGACCACACTAAGATCCCGAAAAGTTTTTGCACCCAGAGAGCCGTAGCAAACAAGTCTCAAACCTTATGATTACAGAGCTGTTTTATTCACATATTCATAATACGATCAGAGGTTCTCTTCATATAGGAAGTTTCAGGCATATACACTTTTATGTTCTTGGACACAAATTGACTAAAAATGGCTTTGCGGGCCGGAAAATATATGCCTTGTAAATAGCTTATAGTTTCATATATGTAAAATTCCAGGAAGCGCCTGGCATGGGTACTCTCGTCCCGTTCGCACTTTCCCTTTTGAAAAATAAAAATAAAGAAATAAAAAAATAAAAAAAAAGAATAAGTTTCCGGGATTTTCGAGAAACGGGCTCCTGGTGAACAACAAAGCGTCAGTTTTCCGGGATTCAGAGAAGAGGCATGGGATAGGAAATACGTTGGTACAGAGTCTTCACCACTGTTTTCATTCTTTGAGAAGAAAAAAAAAAAATCAGGAATTGATTATCATTTGTTGATCCTTCAATTAATCGACATAACTAATATCTGAACAAGCAACTATTCTCGTGATAAGTTTTTGGTTCTCTAACCCTTTGCGTACCAAGTGGCCATATATGGCCACCAGGAGCCATAATCGGGGACGGAGACAGTAAGCCTTGGGATCCGCGCGCACCTATGATATGGGACAATTTTTCTATTTTTAGAACAAATTGCGCCATCCTGACGTCATATATCCGCGCGGATCCACGCACATGTCGGGGGCTCTCGCGGGGATGTTGTCACGTTGCGTGATCAAATGGTGAGAGTTGAGAGACCTTGAGAGATTATCTTGCGTATTCTTCACAGCGATGGCAGGGAATACGAACCAGGGCGCTTATATGTAGTTTTATGCTCTGAGCTAACGGAAAAGGTGGGCTTTTCAGGGTCGAAAACACTTCAATCTCGCGCTGGGAATGAATAATAAGATCTACTCACGCTAGTTGTAAGCTTACGCGTATGTTTTTGCGTTTGTTCTGATTTAAGAATATAGCAAGAAAACTCTCTACTCTGGTATCGAGTTAATTTGTGAGTTTCTCAGACAATGGTTAATCATAACCAAAACCTGTTTTGATGGTTTTTTATTGTTTCTGCTCGTTTGGTGAGTTTGCAAAAGTTTTTGAAAGGAAAGTCTGACGCGTACAATTAGCTCATTTGCATAGTGCAGCTCGTGCACTTTCAAGTCCGAGTCGGTGTTTTCAATTGTCAACAAATCTTGACAAAGATTTCTTTCTTTATCTTTTGTGCTGAGATGCTGCAACAAATTTCACGAACGCAAAAAAGGCTAGTAACATCATGTGGGGGAGTTCTTCAACATAAGCATGGTGAAGTTTCACACTGCGAAAATGAAAATAGACAAGGAGTTTTGATAACTCGATCAACAAAATCGAAATCGTTATTCGAAGTTGATTAAAGAAAGCGTCATCGTAACTTTGCTGATTATTTCTGCTTTATTCACATATTTTCAGCTCAGCTTTTAATATGTTCTCAAACATTTATCAATCTTAAACATATTTAAAAACTATAGAGTTATTGTTTGAGTTCGATGTACGCTTTCGCACGAAAGTGCGGCGGAAGTACAATTTGCCATGTTTACTTGGACTGTAAAAAAACACGCATCGGCGGGCGCTCTCATTCATCGACAACAGAGAATTTACTGGATTTTTACACGAATAAAACTGAGCAGTATCTACGGACGTAAAGTTATTGGGCCTTGATGAAACATCAAGCGTTGCTTACAATTCAGGCGAAATTCAAACTGACCAAACTAGCAATTATTTTGTTTTACTTTTCAATCGCGATAGACTGGCAAATTCCTCGCAAGCGTGTGGCAAGAGGAGCTGGGAAACTATGAAGTCCTGAAGCTCTGCTATATCTAAATATATCCAGTTAGTTTTTTGCTGTGTAATGGAAAAGCTGTTAATCTTCAACGCATTTTAAATTTAAAGTGGAGTAATGTACAGCTCATGTAAAAGAAGCATCCGTCGGAACACAGCCTGGTCAGCGATATATATATAAGCTTAAAGCGGAACATACTTAAATTCGACACTGTCTTACTTCACTCAGACTGGAGCAGCTTACGACGAAAATACTTAAGCAAAATTCCAACAGACGTAAACGCGTTGAGTTGTGGGCCAAAAACATGAAAAACTTCGGGAATTTTGTACGCCATTTCCCCCGCGCGACATCCGCAAAAATCCTCGCAGCATGTACGCGCGTGTGCCACAGGTGATGGCGCAATTTGTTCTAAAAATAGAATTATTGTCCCATATCATGGGGACAACCCCAATACTAGAAATGGCGCGCGCTTACGGTCTCCGTCCCCGATTATGGCTCCTGATGGCCACTTAATACAGTCCCCATTCGATCGGGCCTTAAGAGAGGGATTTGAGGGGCTGAAACTAAGACTACATTTTAATGTATATTACATGAAGTGCTTTATTAGTTTTTTCCAGGACTTCTTCCATCGAGCTTGTTTTCGGGCGAATTTTGAGGCTTTTTGTGATTTAAACGTTTTCAACGGGGAGATTTAGAAATGGCGGCTCTTCAAGAAGATGCTGTACTACATTTCGGCGACCAAAACAACGTCGAAATTCAATTTATCGACGAAGAAGACTTCCCTCTCGCCAGTATAATCGAGCATCAAGCTTCTGATGAGAAGTTTCACTCTGCTGCATCGGAATTAAGCTCCGAGAATTCGAGCGAAGAGTCGGAAGAGGAAGACAACGAAGTGGAATCGGATGAGGAAGATTGGTCTGGAGAAGTCGAACGCAGAGTAGATATTGATTTTGGTGAAGAGCCTGG
>NW_028301577.1:11445000-11487500 GCF_042242905.1 Orbicella faveolata | reverse complement strand
GACATTTTGAGGAATTTAGGAAGTTTTAGTCTTATAAAATGGAGGAGTAGATTAATTTATCTCCTACAATGTAGCATTTTCTTGATGTCATCCACACAATGGTTTTCGATTTTATTTTTTATTTTGTGACAGTGAAAGTGATCTGTAGATGACTCTGTGAAATTAGTGTTCAAGGAAAACAAAAAAAACAAACAAACAAAGGAAAACAAACCCAGACATACCTTGCACTGGGTAGATTTAGAATTTTTCTTTTTACTGACGGAATAAATACAAGGAAACATCTTTAATATGAACCAAAGAGGCAGACTAAAGTGTCTATAATATGGGGGCATGTCCTATTTGAGAATTAGAAATTATGGGAATTCTGGACCAAGTGAACTGACTGTAATATGGAGGTGTCTGGTGTATTATTATTATTGTCGAAGTGCCTGTGAATTAGTGACGTCATTCAACTGCTCCAAGATTCTACAACCCCTGAAACTGGGATAGTGAAAAAAGGAACATGGAGACTCTCTAATTGTTGTCACAGCACAAATTCATCAAAAATGACTTGCCCATGCAATCATGTGAAAGAGTGAAAAATAACAACTAAAGTTGTTTTTCTAAAGTTGTTATATAGCTGTTCCCCAACATTGCATGCTGTTGTTGACTACTTCAAGGTCAGGTGACATTTAACAGTGAAAGTCTCTTGCTAAAAGTCTCCGATCTGACAAGACATCTACACATACCTGTATTAAACTGTATACATACAATCCCCCAAAGGGAAAACTATGTCAAGTGGCTATCTTTTTTTCCTCCATGGAGGATTGTACATGTATAAGTACATGGACAGGTAGATGTCTTGCTAGTTCAGAGACTTTTGGCAGGTGAGTTTCATCAATTTGTTAGATGACTTGGGACCTTGAAGTAGCCAATAAGTGCACAAAAACCTTAACAATGCTAATAAAAAAAAAATGGATAGAAAAGTTCTTAAATCTTCAAACCTACCATACACAAGGTTGTTAGTAGAGGGAGACATCAGGGCAGGAAAAAACCCAGGTCTGATTGCTCAGGGCAGGTAAATTTTGCTCTTGGGCAACTGAAAATGGAGGTCTGGTGGTCCAGTTGGCAAGTGAAATTAGCCTCAGACAGTCAGTTTTCCTGTTAGTGATAACTGTCATTCAAAAATAATTTTACAACTGTAAGATGAACAAAATAATGAGTTGAAAACACTGTGATTGATTTAAAATCTAAGCATACCTTGCTCGTGTCTGTCCTCTGATCGCCATATTACCCACCATATTGGAAGTACATGTAATACTCTGATTTTTTTTTTTTCTAGTCACTGTTAAGCCCACAGCTCAGTACCTGGCTTTTCTGATCCCATGGGTTGACCCAAACTTTTAACATAACTCTTCATTTCATTTTCCATATTAAGGAGGCACAAGTTGCTGAGCTTGAAAAACAGGTGGAAGAGAAAAAAGACATTGTGAACAGACTGCGAGAAAGAGTTGAAGGAAAGAAATAAGCTGGAATATGGGAAAGAAACTGTCCTTTGAAACATCAAACAGAAGATACATTGTCTCAGATGTTTGTTTTTCTATTTTTTAACACCGAGAAAAGATGTCAAGGAATGCTGTGTCCATTAATTTAGTACAGTAAAACCGTCACTATAACAGGCGTGACAGCATCTAACATTGTAAAAATTTCATGATTTTGGTCTTCTTTTAACTTTGTATGTTATGCTTCCAAGAACTTAAAATTGGGTGCCTATTGTGAGCTTTGGAAATCTTTTCTCTAATGTTTCTCAAAAGCATGTAAATTTGATTTCATTCAAATAAATTGTTAGTATATTTTGAATGCTTGATGGTATCTTTTTGTATTTTCTCAACATGTTACCTATATATACATTACCAATTAACAATTAATTTTTTGTTAAATCGCTACATGAGTTATGAGATTTAACTCTTTCATATTACATCTCTCTCCACTCGAACAAACATTAAAATGGATGCGGTCAAGATATGTATGGGAATGCTGCAAGGGGCCTTTGCTATGATAAACCGAACCGAGGCTATGTTATAATTAACTAAGGCAAGCCTTTGTTAATGACTTGTAACAAAGGATCTAATATTAGGTTTATAATATCTTGGAAAAAAATTCATTCATGCCTCAGAAACCAGCATGAGGTCCTGTTGTGACTTAAATCCAGACACTGTAGGCCATGATATTGCTCAGTGGTGGTTATTGTACTGTAGGTCAAGTGTGTTTCCCTCTCAATTTTGAAACTTGTTGCCAAATCACGTTCCATTATCCGTACTTGACCAATGACAATCAGGAATCTTGTGTGTGAGCGTGTGTGTGTCGGGGGTGGGGGGGGGGGGGGGTGGGGTGGGGGTGGGGGGTGGTTTGGTGAGCAACTTTGTTTCTGTGAGATACCCACATAATAACTTGTCAGATTTACTTGTGCTCACTTTGTTTATTACTAGGACGTTTTATGCCTCAACTGACTCATCCCTAGGCCTTTCAAAACATTGTAAGATACGTATGTCATCAAAGGTTAATATCCTCTAAAGGCGAAAGATCGAGCTTGGTACTAATACGTAATCTTCTGAACTGTGTGGAGGTGCAGTGGCCTCATGGTTATTGCACTTGCCCTCCGCATTGAGCGGTCCGCGTTCAAGCCCTGGGGACACTATGTTGTGTTCTTGGGCAAGACACTACTCTCACAGTGTCTCTCTCTACCCAGGCGTATAAATGGGTACTGGTGAACTTAATGCTGGGCTTAAACCTGCAATGGACTAGCATCCTGACCATGGGGGAGTAGAAACACTCCTAGTTGCTTCATCGTACAGTAATCGAGATAAGCACCGGCCTGAAGTAAGGATATTGATGTTGTCATGGCTACAGACATAGCAGTTGGACATGTCAACATCGTTGGTGTTGAATTTGACATTTTCAACACTTGGAAGCAACTAAACTTTATCTTTGCGTTTCTTTAAAATGGTCCTTATATTAATTTAAATATTTTCTATTACATTTTCCCGACCTCAATAAAGATGACCACAGTTTTTCGCTGTTTTTAAAATGAATTAAAAAAATGATGAAGATGTCTTAGTTTTGGGGTTTTAATCAATATCCATATAATAAACATGCACGTGACCGCTTGGGGATACGAGCTTTATCTCCTCGTGAAATAAACCGCACTCGAAGACAAAATTCGTTTCCCCGGGCGTAAGATAGCTCAGAGGTCCAATTACTATAATCAGCCAATCAGATTGCTCCATTCGCGATCCAATATTCTCAAACTATTGAACCGGGCACTGTCCGGAATAATCTCGCACGATCAGTCTTGATGATTTTTCTGGTAGTTCTATGGCTTTCCTTTTTCTTCCAACTCTTTTTCCCTTCTGTTGTGTTGAGCATCAGATGTGAGTATACGCCTTGTTGGCAGTCGCAATCAGAATTGCGTTCATGAAGGTATGCGATGCTTTTCTCCCCAGTTCTTGATCGTGGCTTCTTCTATTTTTTTTTTCTTAACATTATCAGTCGTGTGATAAATCTCTAATCCTGAGCCAATCTTCCTCGGGACCGTGATAGAAGAATATCGGCCCTCGGTCTTTTTTGGACAGACCTCGCAGCGCTCGGTCCCTACAATCAAGACCTCGGGCTGATATTTTCCCCGGGCGTACGGCCTTCGCGCTTGGTTAATAAGAGATGGTTGATAAGAGATAAAAAAATCCCCATTAATCCGCAAAGCTATTAAAGTACGGGAATTCCCAAATATCTCCTCCAAATATCCCTTTAAAGTGCAACGTGGAGAGCGCTATCTACTCGTGTGTTCAGCAATAATTTCCAAAAAACTGTCCGGAAATGCCAGAGTTCTCAACTCTCTCTGTGGTAATATATCGCGGCCTTCCATTGTGTTGTTGTTGTTTTTGTTGCTTGTTTTGTTTATTTTATATATCTCTCTGTGTGTGAGTATTCTATTGTAGATTGAGAGCAGCCTTTTTTTTCTTTTGTGTTGCCTCACACAAACACGTTGATTAGGATGTGAAATCACCAATATAGTATAGCTTACTTGTATATTTCCTTTTGACAATAATTCCATTGTGACCTAACTTTATTTTATTTTATTTTATCTTATTTTCTATATATACATGAATCTTTTTAAGTAGGGAAAACAACGCGAAGCGATGTTAAAATCGAAGTGAGGACAAAGCAGCAAAGCGCGACTCAAGGGAATCGAAAGCGCGGGAAAACCCACCCCCAGAGTTCTCCACCTCCCCTGTCAGAGAGCTGTGGCTCGGAGGGCTTCAAACACGGTCTTTCACGGCACGAGCACGATCTGAGGGAAAGCGGACATTTGCTTAAAGTCTTCTAGCGACTTAATAATCCTTACCATTTTTAATATTTACAGTTGACTGAAATGCTTTTTTTTTAAGTAAACGGTTGGCACTAGTGGTTTGCTAACCTCAATTACTGACCCTAAGACAACACTTCGGGTCTAGTAGATTCTCGTAGGTATAATTTCAAAAACATGGACTCATAAATAAAAAAAAACACTGACGAAAAAGGTTCGTGAACTTTACACGGCAACTCCACATTTACCTGTAATAGCCCAGGAAAACCGAAAGAATTTAAGGGAGATATATTGCTTTTCGTGCTTTCCTCATTAGCAGAGTAAACATGCAAGAGAGCCGTACAGTATGTCTTCGTATAAGCTGCCACATTTACATGAAGTAACTCAGTTACAAACAGGCAACTACGTCTTAAATATTCAGCGACATCCCAAGATATTACTTTTGAAACCTAAACAGTTACGTCAAAGCTGCAGACGTTTGCACTGCTGCCGGGTGGACAGAGTCTTGTGTTTCCTTTTAAACTTGTGATATAACTAGATTCAAAATATAATTTCTCCAGTCGTGATCGACGCAGAATGGAACCAACGGGCCACTAAAACCTCGATTGACGAGGGTTCGCTGCGTCCATTCACAGATTACTTTCTGGTGCACCGGCGTAAATATTTGGAAGCCTGCTGGGCATTCTGGGAACATTCAAGCTGTCTCGTGCCCGGGCTCCGTCCTTCATGTCCATTTTCCTTCGATTGTCAGTGTTGTTAATAGTTTTGGTCTCGAATCCTTGGTCTGAGAGGGGCCTGGGATTGACTCGAGTCACCACGGTTGGTTTGTCCATCTGCTCTCCCACACTCCCCATTGACTGCAAAAGAGATATCAAAGGCTGTATGCTAATAATTGTAGTACAACCTACCAGTAACTGAATGAAGAAGGAAGTCACAATTCATTTAAAAGTCAAATGCAACGAAATTTGGGCAATCTTTCTTTTGACAAAAAACCTTTGCTAAAAAACAAACCAGTTATACCAATATGAAGAAGAATCAGTCTCGTGCGAACTGTGGCCCTCAAGACGCGGAAATCCGACAAAAGATAATTAAATTCCAATGTAAGGTCATGATAAACGAAAGAGGAATAGTCAAGATTTGAGACGATGAGACGCGTCGTTACACTGGTTATATGTATTTTCTTTGCGTTTTGATTGGTTCATTGCGTTTTTTACTATTGTTATTAAGATCCGCAGATTTGATTTCGAGTGATAAGCTGGATTTTGGTTTTGATACATCAAAAAAAAAAAAAAAAATCCTTATATTTTACTGATACAGGACGACTTCTTCTGTGAACTTAAATGGAGTATCATAAAGACTAAGCCATCATCTCACCCCGCTGTTGTTGACTTGTTCCTTCAGGTTGTTGTATCTTCTTTCTACCATCAGAAACACTATTGACACAACGATTCCTCCTGCTAACACAATGAACACACCAGACATGTGATCCAATGAGATGCTCATAGGCGTGCTGCTAACCTTTGCTTTGGGGTCTGGGCACTCACTGCGATGATCCCACCATTTCTCTCGGAGCTTCTCCACGACACCTTCCTCGCGCAGCTAAGAAATGAACGATGATCAGATCAGTTTTCTTCCTCGATATGCACAACCTGGAACATTATTTTCAACCAATCACTTGAAAAACACATATTATCTTACGTGCGTGTTTATGAACCGAGACGGAGTCGAGGTCTATAAACAAGCAAGAAAAGAACGAGGATAAATACCCCGCCATCTTCAACGTACAAGCTTGGTGAATATATGGGATAAAGAACACCCAAAAATGTTCTCATCTTTCAAGGTACAGTGCACAATACCGAGCGGCCAAGATAGCGCCATTTTGCCCGCTGACAGCAAAGTATTTGATTCATCTGGCACGCTCACAGACCTAGCCATATAAGAAAGTCTTTTAAAATTACCTTAAGTATTGCGACGGAAAATTGATTGGTCAGTTCCGAATTTCGTTGCAGTGCAATGCCATAACTCTTAGCCTCAAGCAAATTCTCCAGCATCATGGTATTACAGGGATTTCGACTGTTGTAATAGTCGAGGTACGGCCCGTCGGTTAAGTAAGCAAAGCCACCCTGTCTCACTTTCTCCACGCCCTCTTTTGTCGAGTTGACAAACGTGTTGCCGGTGCTCATCGTATGAAACATGGTTTGATAGGTCCCCACCTGTGACTGGCTGAAGAAAGTGTACAGCGAACCTCCGTTTAACACTCCATATTTAATTTCTTTTTGTTTGGCCAAGTCTTCCAGAGAGTTGATGCTGCTTTTTGTGTTTTTGGCTGGAAGTAAATAATATCAACAAATTCAATCCAAATTTATTTCTCATCTTTTCTGTTAGGGTCAGGCTTTAATTCCAGGAGAAGTTGACCTAATCGTCAATGTTGGGAATCCTGAATCGGGAAGGATGTTTGTTTTGGTTCGCAAATTTCCGTCCTCGTGTATCACGTTCTTGAATTTATTATAAGACAACAAACAAGTCATTTAACTACCTGTGAAATAGGCCGCCAAGTTAGCAGTGTAAGTAGAAATCAAAATCAATGTGAAAAACCAGAATGCTCCACCCAGCATCCTTCCAGAGGCAGACCTTGGAGTGTTGTCAGCACCTTGCTGCAGAATAGAACCTGCCGCGAACCACAGACTGTTGAACAGGTTGAGTTCGTCACCATCCCCTTCGCCAGTTCTGGCGGCTGTCGCCCGGTAGCCACTGGGACTGAAGTGGTCCAAGCAGAAGATGAGGAACGTGATGGCTATTACCTGGCAGTGGGAAGAGAAGATGCGAAGTGAAAGATATAAGAGCTATTTCTCAAATGCAATTTTCAATACTGGTGAAACATCAACGGCAGAGCCTCTGAATGGAACAGGAAAATGGCATTTTCATCTGTGCCTTCACTAAACTTGTGACACAAGTATACTTACAACGGCAATGGTGGAAAGCCAAACATCTCTTTCAAAAGGCTGCAAAAATACAAACAGGTTGACGTCTTCTTTCTTTGGCTTCTGCATCAACAAGCTGACTTTAAAGTCCATGAAGGGCTTGCTAAAGTCGACATACAGTTCTCTTGCAGCTGAAATAGTTATTGCTCCTATGGCTACGTCTGCTTTCTGAAATTACCATAATATAAAATAAAACCTTAATTATAACAAGACAGTGTTAGTCAAGGAAAATTTCGAACTTAGGTAGGGGTCCCATCTTGCTGGAGCTTGACCTTTTTTCGGTAGTAGCCTCTATTACTATTTCCATTACTTCATGCATTCAGCACTTTTTAGATCGCCCTTCCCGGAGTCCATTTAAACCCCTCGGTGGAGGAAGGCACTGTGAGGGTAAAATATCCCCGAATAGCCAAGAGCAGCTCAGGAATTTGCAGCATGTCTTTCCTGAAGATGCTATGTTTAGTTCATTCAGTATGCCAATCTAGAGGTTATGTATTGACACGAGAGGTGTTAAGTAGACTGATGATACTCCGCTGTAAAATTTTGATTGCACGTGCGATATCGTCACACAGTCGGAAAAATCAACGTTGAAGAGTCAGGAGGTGTTTTCTAAGCGCGACGTAACGACCCTGGCCATTCAAAAGCGATTGATGAGAGGTATATGTCATATAATTTGTAATACCATCAGTTAGCTCAAACCTTGTTCACGATATATTCTATGAGTCCGTTCCAGTTTCCAGCTGCGTCCTTGGAACCCATTTTTCCATCTTTGGAAGTTGTGAGGGTGTAACTGAAACCCATCCTCTCTTTTATTTTCTCAAGAAGGTCGATACTGAATCCTTCGTATTGTGGTTTGCCTTCTGTGTGGTTCGCTATCTTCACACAAAATGGTGAGTCCTACAAAACAATCAATTTCTTAGACAGCGTTTTCAAATTTTTTGCTAAATGATCAAGTGAAAACAAACGGTTCAGTGTCGAAGGGATTGCTGTGGTTTTGAAATTGAATAGGCCGGTACCATTTCCGAGTTGTCTTTTCCCTCTGTTTCAAAACGTGTCTTCGTGCGAAACCATTCATATTATTTTCGGAATTATTTTTTTGCAGGGTGAAGCCACATGTTCAGACTGAAGGCTCAAGCTAGCAAAATCTCGCTATCGATCGATGGCGTAAATAGACCATTTCCGTGTTGCCTTTTGCCTAACGAGTCTTTGTGCAAAACCATTCATATGAAAATGAGTTCCGCCTATAGGTTCATTTTCATGCAAATCAAACCTATTTTCCTCGATTTTCCAGGGAGACTCGTTTTAAAACAGAGGAACCAGGTAACTCGGAAAATGGTCTATTGCTTGTTATTGTGTCACTTTATTTACAAGGTCCCTCTAGTTTAAGTTTCCAAGGTGCCCATCCTTGTACAAGACCATGCAGTAACTCATCTCCTTGTTTGAAACTGAGTTCGTCTACCTGATGTAAGGTTATTAATCCCAAAACTTCGTGATTTTGTATACCTTATATTTCCTTTAACAAATTGACGTCAGTTTTTCGTGCGTCTGTCCTGTTATTGATCATGAATTTCGTCATAGCATTGTCAAAATAGCTGTGGATCGGCAGAATACTTTGACAATGTTATGACGAAATTCATTGTCAATAACAAGACAGACGCATTAAAAACTGACATCAATTTGTTTTTTGCGATAACAAATTGTCAAACTGCCCGCTCTCGCTCGTTGACGCATCGCATAAATTATAAATTCATGTGTCTGTTCGCTTATTGACAATAAAAATTAGCCAATGAGCGCGCGAGAATTTCTGCAGTTATCGCAAAATTATTATTTTACATTTGTCACTGAATCTGTCCTCGCTACAATCAATGCTGATTCTAACCTCGATAGTGACAATTTTTAGATGCTGTCCTTTCAAAGGCTTCTTCTTAGATTGCTTCCTTAAGCACTGTAACTCCTCCCAGAAATCCCCAGTCCAATCGATGGAGTCCTCCAAGCTGTTCAGTTGAACTGGCTTGTTCGCTGTTTTTTCGTTGTTTGCGCTCCAGTGACCAACCTACAATAATCCAGCACTGTAGCTTGTCACTTACTCTTTTTATATCTGAACGATACTGATTTATCCTGTAGATATTCCCTGCGTCGTGTTTTCACATTTCCGTGATGTGAAAACGCGATGGTTGTTTCTGAATGAATATTGTTTGTTTCAGATAATGAATAGAGTACAAAAGGGGCAGCGAGGCTGCCTGCAGCCAGAAGGGCGCAGGTAAAATAATAAGATGGTGGGGAGGAGAGCGGGGTTCAATAGGCCCATTTACCAGATCCATCACTCAGAAACTACGTGTCTTAAATGGTAAAGATGCAAGACACGCTGACTAACGTCAATAGAGCCAGAACTTGCCAATCTGTCCCAGCGCTTATTATAGAACAGGGCCGTAACGAACCGAGTTCCTTGGCAGCGAACGGAGGCACTTGCCTCGGCAAAAATCTTGAATTTGTTTATTTGCTTCAAGTTTCCATAAGTGGTTATGTTCAATAGAAAATAATCATTTGTCTTTTCTGAAATTCCATTGGTAAGCCGTGAATTTGAAACTGGCTACGGCTATTCAGTCTAAATCTACTTCTGAATCCTACTACGAAAGCCCTTCTCATATTGACTTCGCTGTTAACTTTCAATACGTTTGTTGATAGTGGGGTAGCTTAGCAGTGTGTGGTTTTCTTAAAACAAAATGGCGGGCAGTTCTTCGTTTCCGAAGTGTCGACTTTGTTTTCGAAGTGTCGACTTCGTTTCCGAAGTGTCTGTGAAGTGTATTTAGATTAAGTTTTGAACAGCTAGAAGATTTGTACTAAAACAATTAGATAATTCACTCTCGATTACTATGCGAGATAGTTAAAGAGGGCTGCGCACTCCTCAACTATTACGCACAGCAATCGAGAGCGAATAATCTAATTGTTAAACAGAACCACAAAATAACAAATACATTAGTAGACACAAAATGCAGATAATCTAATACAGGTAATAATAATAGGTGTCCATGAAAACTGGATCATAGAATAATGCAGTCGAAGAGTTCTTATTAGGTAAGGTAAAGTCTGCATACAAGCCAAGTGGCCCACCAGGCCGGAGCTTATCCCGGTTTCCTTAGCATGAAGCGACTAGAAGTATTTCCACTCCCCCCTGGATGGGATGCTAGTCCATCGCAGGGTTACCCCTAGCATTAACTTCGCCCATAGCCTTTTATACACCTGGATGGAGAGAGGCACTGTGAGAGTAAAGTGTCTTGCCCGGGAACACAACACAATGTCCCCGGCCAGGGCTCGAACCCGGACCGCTCGATCCGGAGACAAGCACACTAACCATGAGGCCAATGCGCCTCCACAGCACAAGAGTTTTTATTGGTTTAGCCATAATGGTATATGAGCCGATATACTATGCTCTACAAACAGGGCAAGCGTACGAGTAATTTTTTGGGGATCTTTTATTTTTATTTGAGTGTAGGTTTCTATACTTTGGGGAGTTTTTAATAAAGCAACTTTTCCCCTCGCGCTTGTTGGATATGAGACGATTATAGCTTACTCGACGCTACGCGCATCGTTGGCTATCTATAATCTCATATACAATATGCTTATATCTCTCAGTTAGTACGTGCGCTGTGATTGATCAATTTAGCAGGCCGTATTCTCCTGTACGGCCCGCTAAATGTTAAAGCTGTTTTTGTTGCCAAACTGTTCCGTGATTTATCGCCAAGTGCTCTTAACGTTTATTGCAAGTAAAAGTTTAAAACTTTCTTTTACTCTAAATTGTGTATAAAGCGTGCTAATGACTTAAAATCGACTTCAAATTGATTTGTTTTGCTTTCGAGGTGCGTCAGAAATTTGAAGCCGTTCCGCGTGAATAGAAATCGTTCCCGAACCTGTCAGGCACATAGTGGAAACATAATAAATATTTTACTAACCTCGTCTTCGAAGTCCTCACTGGACTTCGATTTACGTCCGTATTGGACTTCGATTTATGGCCCATATAAATCGAAGGGGGAAAAACGAGAATCTGTAACTTACAGTACGGACTTCGAGTTCGGTTAGTGAGAGGTATGTAGATTCGAACAGCCATTAAAGACTTACATTCATTAACACAGGTTTTGTATTGCCATTTTTCTCTTGTTCCTGAACGTTCATGATATCCAGTCTCTCCACCTGCCGGCTTTGCGTCTTGTTATCAAAGGCTACTATTCCTGAAACTCCGTTAAACTTAACCTAAAAACAAATTAGTACCTGTGAAATCGCTATGCTATGCTACGACCCGACCATATCAAATGAAGCTGTATATATGACATAAGTGAATGAGCCAGTTCGTGGTGCATAAAATATTTATGATGTGACTTAGGGGTGTACCATTTTACTTTTGAGAGAGGGGTGGGTGATTTTGCAAAATATCCTGCAAGTATACTTGTACCAAAAACTAATGCATACACTCATCCACTGTACTGGAGAATAAAAGTTCACGCACGTTCAGAGAGCTCTAAAAGAAGCATAATACATGGAGATAAAAATATCATACATGCACATGTCCGGGAAAAATTTCCTAGTGCATAAAAGGGTTAAAAAAAGACGTATCCCAAATCACCCCCTACCTCTCCCCTTCAAAAGTCAAATGGTTCACCCCCTTTTCAATTCCGGCTATTGACGCCAATTCTTTATGGGATACTATCACTGCATGTTGCTCCATTTTTGTTCAAAACAGTGCTAAAATTATGACTGACTGCCTTGGCTCCTAAAACAGTAAGACCAAGAATATTAAGAGGAAAACGCGACAATAGAATTTGAAAACGTTTGCCAGAAAGTAGGAAATTTAACATCATAGCCTTTATATGTATTCATAACCCCTTTAATAACTTCCGGGGACCTATGCAGTACTTTGCCAAAAAAGAAAACGAAACAATTATTTTTTCAGTTTCAATCAATGAAAATGTCTTTTTGGGAGGTTTTCATGCAGGGACACCACGTTTTCTCTCAAACGCTTCAAACCACTGTTCTAGGTAATCTAGAGTGTTTTTAAAGCTCCGTAGGTTAATTTTAGGCTGCGCTAAAATTAATTTTTTGTCCATTTTGCAAAAACAGTTAGGTCTCATTGTCTTAGATGACCTTTATTCGTACCCAAAACAACATTTTATCACTCCGAAAACAACCGGCATTAAATTTCTCATAAACGAAAGCTCGAGGTGACAATTCTCTTAAGAAAATCAGAGGGGATTAAGGACCTTCCGAACGGAAATGTTTGGCCAGGTGTTTAATTTGAACTTCTTGGAGTCATGCAGGTGATAAAAAACAGAAACAAAAGAATAGCCTGCATTAGTGGGGCAGAGAGCGGAACGCGATACGCGATTGCAGAGCGCGTCTGCAGGCTACAAAAGAATGGAGGAACGAACGACAGAACAAAACATTTTTATCATTAGATTTAACTTACCTTTTCGTTTAAAATGTTAAGCAGTGCTTCTGCGCTTGATGTAGACTGCCTTCCAGGTTCAAAGCAATTCTTAATTCCTGATTTCAAGATCCTCGTGACGTTCGGCTGCTCAAAGGCTTCCTTCACTGCATAGAGAGTGTCGTTAACCAACGCGTACGTAATCATGGAGACAAACTGATAACGTAAAATTAACACAAATTTAAGAGACTGTTTTCTAAGAAAATGTTTTTGTTAAATACTCTTGTCAGATTTGATTACTTTTGTTCTGATTTTACGACAGTAATTAAACATTACTAGCCCTCACAGAAGCACTAGCAGTGTTGTTAATCTAATTAAGTTAGTAGTATTTTTAATCTTAGCTCTGGTTTAAGTCTTAGTTGTAGTCTTAAGCTCTTAGCTTTTATTAATATACTGTATTTTAGGCTTTTAATTTATTTTTGACCTTTCTTTTTCAGAGGACTTTCCTGAAAACCACCACTAGGTGATTGGAGGCTTCCTCTTAAAATATTCATTTATTATTATATGTGATAGTCTTCGATTAAAAGGTTTTTTTTTTCAAACAAACAACAACATCAATAATGTTACTTATCTCCCTAGACGACAAATCCAAGTCACCTCAGATACTTTCTTTTTGTCGTGCTCGTATTTATTCTTCATTTCTTCTGCCTTTTTCGGATCCGTTAAGTTGACCTGGAGACCTACAAGTCCCTTAAAGAAAGTCTTTGATACATTTACATCCTGTACAACATAAGAGTAAGAAGAAACAAAATTACGGTCAGACCAGGAAACATCTGTTTAAATATTTTAAGTACCTTGTAAGGTACTTAAAATATTCAAGGGCGGTGCTTCGTTATGTTTTTGCATGTACACGGTTCTGGGCATGAAACAAGAGTTGTTCTCGTTGTAACTCTACGTCCTCTCAAGGTTTATTTTAGATTTTCTAAAAGTCCTTTCCAATAATTTCTACCTGGCCTGTTTGTTTCTACGTCGCTCACGCTCGCGACTTCGTCGCTCGAAGATTGCCCTCTCGCTTCGCTCGAGGAAGATAAAAGCAAAGGTCGACTTGTGGCAAGTCTAGGTTTGTTTTTGTTTATTGTTTTGATCTTTTGTTTATTTGTTTTGTGTGTGTGCTTTTACCGCGGGAAGCACGCTTTATTTGTCGATTACCGTTCGCAGCATGCTGTTATCAATGTAACATATCAAACACGAGAGACAGTGTTTCATCGGGATATCCAAACACCGAGAAGAGAGTTGAAAATACGACGCGCAGTGGAGTATTTGTGACGAAATTCGAGGTGTTTGGATAGCCGATGAAACAGTACTGTCTCGAGTGTTTGATTTATCTCCTCAATCGAAACAAAAACCAAGGAGTAAACGGAGAAGTAAAATCGTCAAAATCTAAGCTAATTGAGACCGGGTATCCAAACCTCCCTCACGGTCGTGATTTTCCTTGTCTTAACTTGGTTAATCATCGATGAGTTTGAGAACATGTAAATCCACAGCAGGCAGTTAATCTGTCCATGCCTTTTCAATACTCTTGAGAATTCTTGCTTTTAAATTTTCAAAGTCACGTGTTTATGAAGGAATAATTTTTAAAACAAAAGAACAATTCCGTAGAGAATATCACGTGGTCTGTAATGAAAAACAAACCGCCCAGGCTAAAGAGGTCTATATTCAGTTTGATCAGAAACTGAAGCGCCCATAACTAGGCACGTCGTCTGAAATATGATAGCCCTATAGGCTAAACCGCCCAATAACTGCATAAAGACGGGCGATAAAAAAATTACGGCTTTCTTGCCATCTCGCCATACCATCCAGTAATGTGCACAACGTGTGCTTCTTGGCTAACAGAAAAAATATCAGTTTTCTCCCATTTTGACAATTTACTGTTCTACTGTTGATATCCTTCATTATATTTCAAGTTCATGAAGACTAGCTTACACCAGACTCATTTTTCAAGATTGTTCAAGTAATTACGTGCGTTAATAGCAAGGAGGTAGTGTGGCTGAGTGGCCAGGGCGCCGAACTTGAAATACCGAGGTCGCGTGTCCAAGTCCCGCTCTGACCGCTGAGCTGGAATTGTTTCTCGGTAGACCCTGGTTCAACTCCTAGGTCATGTTTGCACATAGCCAACTGGTCTGCCTCCCGCCAGTTGGGATTTTTACGACTGTCATGCTTAGTAGATATATCTGTTTCTTTCAGTTTAAGTAGCATGCCCGTAAACTAACTAGGTGTAGCTGAGCGCATTGACTACATTAACAACATCATTTGAACAGTTTATACCATGTTGAAGGTAAACCATCTTGAATCTTTGTTCATAGCTCCAAGTTGAAGTGACTGAGACAGAAAGGGAGCATTTACTCACATTATTAATGATAGACTAAGAGAAAAATTAATTTAAATCAAATTAATCCAAATAAATACTAACGAACTTTGATCAATTATAAGTATAGAGTATAGAATGACGGGAAGATTTGCTGTCAATGGCATGCTCCGTTATGAATTTAGACTTACTTTGTACAGACGAATTATTGATAAGTAAGTCTGGTGAGTATTTTTAATTTTAGGAAAAAGTGTAACAATATTAATTGTCCTTGAATATGACAATTTGCATTCTGAGTTTCGGTCATTTTGAATCCTATGACGTCACATGTTTTCCTCGGTTTGTTACGTCATAGAATCCAAAATACAGCTCGATATACATTCTAAATCCGACAGAAAATGGCTGAAGAATAGTAATTCTATACTATTTCCAAGACTTCCTTCCTATTTCCTTATTATGGCGGTATTACTATTCTCCCTTTCTTTTTTTTTTAAGTTTCCTATAACATGACGCCTGAAGGATAAATACTACCTTTTCCAGGATGGTGGCCAGATTTTCAGGTCTACAAATGACCAAAACGTATTTTGCTCTAACTTTGGGCAGAACTTTAAGTGCGCGTTGTAATTTGTCTTTGTCTTTCATTTCTAATTCCGGAATAGCGTCGACTTTGAATTTCTCCATTTCACGGGCAATGGAATACACTTTTGTTGCTATCGTGGAGTATTCATCTGAAAAATAATTTGAACACAATGCACAATACTTTAGTCGACAACAATGATAATGTTTGATTGTAACAATATGCGATTCTGATAACCTCACTGCACGACTTTGGCTGCTGTTTTTACTATTCTGCTAGCGTTTGTGGGTAAAGCAGTTATGTATTTTACTGATATTTATATTTCAATCTTTTTAATACAGATCATCCACATTGCAATCAGTCATAACGAGCGAACAGTAAAATCAGGCCTGCACGAGTCTGAAGTTTCTGAAGCTTTTCAGTGAGATTTTGTTACAGTTTCCCCATGAAACATTGCATGATAAGAAATATTTAACGTTTACTGCTACCTTCAAACAAAATGGCCACTTTTTCCCTCGGAGTGTTTTCTTTGCCAATGCAGAACTTCAGCAGGTCCACTATGGCGCGCGCGTACGTTTCGTAAGATGGCAGCGCTGAATAAAAGAACTCGTTTGACAAGTCTTGTATAACGGGCTTGAAGCTTAGTAATGGAATGTTGAGCACCTCGGCAAATGCAAAGGTATGATGATCTCCAAACGACAAGTCAAAGATTACTATAGCACATGACATCCTCCTCAAGTTCTCTATAAGCAGGAGTAAAAAACATTGATTAGTCTTGCTTCTAATGAGTTGTTGCGGACATCGTATCGGTAATGTATATTAGCCGGCTCTACCAACACCACCATCACCACCACCACTGTTACTACGACTACTACTACCACTACCACCACCACCACCACCGCCACCGCCACCGCCACCGCCACCGCCACCGCCACCGCCACCGCCACCGCCACCGCCACCGCCACCGCCACCGCCACCGCCACCGCCACCGCCACCGCCACCGCCACCGCCACCGCCACCGCCACCGCCACCGCCACCGCCACCGCCACCGCCACCGCCACCGCCACCGCCACCGCCACCGCCACCGCCACCGCCACCGCCACCGCCACCGCCACCGCCACCGCCACCGCCGCCACCGCCGCCGCCACTGCCACTACCACTGCCACTGCCGCTACCGCTACCGCTGCCACTACCACTGCCACTGCCACTGCCACTGCCACTGCCACTGCCACTGCCACTGCCGCTGCCACTGCCACTGCCACTGCCACTGCCACTGCCGCTGCCACTGCCACTGCCGCTGCCACTGCCACTGCCACTGCCACTACCACTACCACTGCCACTACCACTACCACTGCCACTACACTACCTATACCACTACCACTACTACGACTACGACTACCACGAGTACTATGAGTACTACTACTACTACTACTGCTACTGCTGCTGCTGCTACTACTACTATTACTACTACTACTGCTGCTGCTGACTTAGGGTTTTTTGTGAAAAAGGCTCACTGACAGACTGCCTGACTTACTGATGGACTGACTGACTGGCTGATCGATCGAACGACCGAACCACTGAAAGACAGACAGACAGACAGACAAACGGACGGACGGACGGACGGACGAACGGACTGGCTGGCCGACTGACGGACCGACCGAGTTACCGAATAACTGACCAACCAACTAAAAGAAAGATGGACAGATAGGCAAACAGACTGAGTGGCTGAATAACAGCGTGACTGCCCAGCTGTTTGGCTTATTAAGCTGACGTACCGCCTGGCACACTAATAGACTGACTGACTGACTGATTGATCGATCGATTGACCGAACCACTGAAAGACAAAGAGACAGACAGACAGGCAGACAGACGGAATGATTGATTCACTGACTGACTGACTGACTGACTTACCAACTGGCTGGTTCGTTGGCTGACTGATTAACTGACTGGCTGATTGACTGACTGACTTACTGACGGACGGACGGACGAAGGGACGGACAGACTGACTGACTGACTGACTGACTGACTGACAGACGGACGGACGGACTGACCAACTGACTGACTCACTGACGGACGGACGGACGGACGGACTGAATGACTCACTGACTGACTAACTGACTGACCTAATGACGGAAGGACGGATTGACGGACTGACGGACTGACTGACTGACTGATAAGAAAAGGAAAATAATTACCAATCAGTAGCAAGTCCTTTGAAGAATTAGCTTTGATTGATATTATGTAAATACTCAGGCGTCGTGTGTAAATAAGAGTCCTGTTGATAGAAGCAGCGCTGTCATTCAGCATTAAAGCGATAGATTCATCTTTGGGGTGATATACGACACCTGAAAGGCAATCAACTGTTGTAAGCTTTCTCCTTGGTAACACTAATCCTAGTAAGCTTTACAAGTTCTTTTGCCGGCAGCTGGCGTGGAAAATGAAGTATTCCCTAATTATCTCAATATTGAATGTTAAAAAAAAAACTTTTTATATAAGATGAGATCGTGATTAAACTGAAAACTGCATGAAAAAGTGCCATTGTGCAAGATACTGTAAAATATTACTTCCGTATGAGAAGGAGAATGTGATTTTTGTGTTAAATTTCCTTACCTATTGCCCCTCGACAATCGGAAAGGTCCACGCGCTGTATGAAATTAGCCAATATCGGGCATATAAAAAGAATGAAAGTGATCGCACGCATTTGCAGAATTGAGTTGTAATCCTTGTGTACTGAAAAGGAGGACCGGTTGTAGCGAAAATCAAACGTTTTTCGGGTGAAGATGTATTCCCTCGGTGTGGTTGAATTTGGCGTATTTCACCAAGCATGTGTAATTTTCAATGCTTATTTAGTGAATAATTCAATACTAAAGGAAGTCGGTAATAAATGTTTCAAAAGATCAAATACTAATACCATATTTTTGTACCATTTTATTGAAAACGGCAAATATTAAGAAGTAGAATTAAAGTTCAGCCTTTGGGTATAAATTATTATAAAATTACGTGACATTATCCAGGATTGTCAGACAAAAACAACATTTGATAATGTAAATGCATATTTTTGTTTTGCTGTGGTTTCTGCTCAACCTAGGAAAATCCAACTCCTAGGTCTTAATTAAATTTAAGAAGCATTCTTTGATATTTAATGAAAAACGCTGCGAACCAAATGATCAATAATTAATTTGACATAACTAAACTAAAATAAAAAGAGACATTTCTTTAAGCGTATTCTGTTTTGTTAAATAATTCTGAAGCTAAGAACGAATGTTGAAAGAAAATCTCCTTTTTTCTGACCTCAACGAAAACACGCCTTCCATTTTCAGCTTAATTGGACCAAATGAAATTTTTATGCACAAAAGGAAGACCTTTATAATTAAATATGGGGTGAATTTTTAAGCCAAAACCGCCAGCAAAATATTTAACTTAACTCAATCTAAAATTTAAATCTTTATTACACATAATATTTCTAGATTACCTCGATAATGTTTACTGTTTTTCTGACATACCTTTGCACGAAAAAGCCTGGGCCAGTAGTCCCTTGACAGTTCGACGAAAACAACAAAAGATATTTTGGTGCCTCGACATTGCATGCGACCATGTCATTCAACATTTCTTTTTTGTTTTGGATGCGAAACTACATAAAGATGCAAATTTAAAAGAAGCAGGTAATGAACTAGGCTATTTTCAGCGTCAACAAATGCGCTCAAGTCCTTTCAGTAGTATTGAATCACTTTTAACAGTGATTAGATGAACATCACGAAAGTCCATCTTGTGCCAGTTCTCAATGGAATAAAGAAACCAAAGGATCCATGGCGATATATAATATTTTTCTCAAAGTATTTAATATATTATTTGTAATATCTATTACTAGGGAGTATTCTTTGAAAAAAAAATATCGTTTTGCACTGCCCCAAATGATACAGTCATTTTGGTCAGAAAATGAGCCATAACTTACAGACTTCTCATGTTGGTCTTTTCAGGTATCGGTTTGTCCTCTTGTCTCAAATTGGGTACGGTTTAAAGAAAAGCAAGAGAATTTATTTACGTCAACGTATATTTATCCCTTCTTATCGGTCCATTTTATCTAAGTGGTTGCATAAAAAATATACATATTATTCCATACTAAAAAGTTGGGTTTATGATCTCGACGCCAAACCTGACTGGTGTAGCATCAATTTGCTTTCAGTTTTATTACGTTTCAATGAGGTTATCTGAAAAACGTTCTATCAACCATTTTTGACATCGAATAATCTCAAAAAGCATTGAAAAACACGTTTACAACGGCTTTTAATCGACTTTGATAAAAATCAAAACCAAAATAATCACTCTGACCAATGACAAAGGACGCAGACAATTCATTGAATCAATAAACACTCGGAGCAAACACGTGTAGCTGATGCGAAGCGCCGGAAAACGTGCGTCGTCAAATCAAATTTTACTTCTGTTTGGATCAAAACTTGGCTGGAATTTTTTGAGCCAATCACTTGACAAATGCGAATCATTTTCGACACTCGAGCGAAAACTGCTCTTTGGAAGAGAAGTTAAAGCCTTGTTCACCTCTTGATGCTGGATTAGTGTTAGTCATATAGGTTTTCGGGTAACAAAGTACAATTCTAAAACGACTCGATTTGGTCTGAAATAGAGCAAGGATTTGGAGAACTGAGCGATACATCCCAACAGAAAAGTCATAGGAGGGCTATCTTAGGATTACTTATATTTAAATGAACTGCAATCTATCATTAGGATGTAATTTTTTTATTGTTGTAATTCCGTACGTTTTGTTTGTTTGTTCGTTTGTTTGTTTTACAATGACTATCGATCAACGCAAGAAATTGACGTTTTGATGTCACCTTTAAGTTAGAAATAGAGATAATGGTAGGTTTTGTCTTTATATGTTTACATGAAATGACGAGGTGTGAATACTTTCATGCGTGGATTAAATAATGACAGTTAAAATAAATAGTCTAATGACAGTTAAAAGAAAATACGCATTACAGAAGGAAATTAAAATTATATTGTCTGATCAATATGAGATGCTATTATTCGCAAGGTGTGGTTTTCACTACGACATAGACGCAAGGTACCCGCACGGGTAGACTACAAGTAAGAAACCGAACAGACTTGACTTGTAATAGTACCCCGTGGGTACCCCGCGATAGTGTTTGAAGCGTCACGTGACTCTCTTGCCGTCTTTGTGTTTCTTTGCAATAGTTGTAAAACGATGCATGTCGAGAGCCAGCAAAACGAAATGTTTTGTAAAGCCGTGAAACCGTAGAAAAAGACGTTGTGTTACCAGAGAACAGTGGTGCGTCGTCAAGATGTCACAAGATGTTTCCGTCAGCTAAACCTGCCTAGCGATTTTTGTTTAATTTTGTTAATTATGAGCTCTAAACGTCAAAATGGCAGAGCAAAAGTCTTAACTTTGGTTTTCGTGTACACTTCCAAGGTGAGAGGCGAGTTTTTGAGCCTTCTTATTTAAAGAGTGCTATTCGCGGCCCGACATTGTTCACGATAAACTCACCAAGGAAACTAACGCTGGACTGATAGCAGGTCCTTTCCGTAAGCCTCTTTTCCCAGACACATAACAATTGAGAATGATTTTCCAGCTGTGTAAGTGACATTTTGATATAAACTGATATAAATTTGAAAAAAGGTGGGCCGACGTTTTTCAAATTGACCCAAAAGCAATCCATTTTAATCCTCTCCAGTTTTGTCCATCCATGTCACTTCTTGGCCTTCCTGTGTTTTGTTTGAGATCTTCCATAGTTTTGAGCCGTTTTTGTGTTATTTTAATTAATTCTATGACCATTTGATCAGAGCTGAAATTGCCTAAAATTGCGAGACCTAGCCCCTTAAAGCAATAAGTGCAAACTTTATTTTCTAAAATCTCCTTAAAACACGATAACATTTGAAATACTTTTTTTTCAAGGATTCTCGAGAAAGTTGTATCAAACCTCGTAAAAATGCTTAAAGCGTGTGCTATTTTGTTTTCAGCTGACATTGAACGTACGTCCGATTTTATCAGAATACGTAAAACTTCAAAATAATCTTTCTCTCTAGGGGTCAGCTTGAGAACTAAAGTCTCGATAAGTTCTTCTTGATTCACAGTATTCAAAATGTTACCATGCCATGAGGGTTTTTTGGTAACTATATTTTTGTCTTTAATGCTCGAATGTAGAGCGGAAATCGTCTTCATTAGCCATTGTATAGATTATTAAAAAAAATAGGTTTTCAATTTCTTTGATTTAGCTTGAAGCTGAAAGTAAAATGAAGTATAGATTTTTGTCCCTAGAATGGTCAGTGCATACTTCTATTACTTTAACATTTCTGTTTTCTTTAATCTCGAGCTCATAATAAAATTTTTAATCAGTTTTGGTACAATTCGAACTAGCTTTACTTTAGATAACGATTTGGCATGTCGACTTAGTATTACGCGGACTGAATCATTCATTTGAAAATTACAATTTTTTAAAATTTTGTTTTAATTACTCTACATAACTATACTTAAAACATTACTGTTCTTATTGCATTGCATTAATTTTTGTGATTACATCATTTCTACTTGTTGTTTACTATTTACAATAGTAACATACACTAATTTTTTTTGTCTTAAGTTATCTACACCTAGCTAAACTTCTCTGATTTCTCCTACAATTACGAAATGCTAAATAACAATTTAAGTTGATTTGTATTTCCTAATTACTACTACTTCTTTTTCTCTGAAAATTAAAAAGGCTGTTCCCTCAAAACTTCGAAAAAAGGAGAAAACGTTGCTATTTTGCAGACCACCTTAGGCCATTGTGCACAGACGTCAAAACAGAGCTCATTTCCTGTACATTGCTCGTACTTCTTTGTTTTTTGTTGATTCGTTTCATATTGATTTGTCCCGAAGAGGCATGTCAATCTGATCGGAGCGCTTACTAAAGTGGGTTAAATATTTCGTGAAATAAATCGTGTAGATATGTAAACGGTGGGCATAAACAAACTGTATTTGCAGAATTCAGATCACGAATTACTTTTTGCGAAAGTGCACCACAGATGCTCAAGTGGGTTCCCCAGAATAGACCATGCAGAGTTCTTCTTCCAACCAAGAGCGATCAACATAAAAACAAACCTTTTTGTCATTTCTTGAACGTTTACAGCGAGCACGAAATTTTTTCTTATCTAACAGCATAGCGTTTGACAATAGGTAATGATCAAAACTAGTGTATGCAGCGAAATTCAAATCAGTCCGCAATGTTCAGAATCACGTATTTGAAATACAGAACCTTACGTTCATGCATCTCAGATTTCCAAACTTCTAATTCACATCTTTGTAAAGAAAAAATATAAGGGAGGACATTATAAAGATAATATAAAGCTTTTGCTTTTTGAAACCTTTTTCCTTCACATGCAAAGCGAAACTGCAAATGAGATACGATTGGAGGAAGTAGAGGCCACTTTTCTTTCATATCGCAGCTTGTGTCAGAGAGCTCAGAACCAAGCTTCAACAGAACATGTATCTCAAGACATAACACATGGCATGCAATCAGTAACGCGTTTGGAATTGGAAAAATCGTTAAAACTCTCTTCCTTTTCATCGTAATTCGATGTATGAATTTTTATGAAAAAAACGTCGTGAACATTTTTAAGTTGGACCGATCTTGTTTTGGCTCGTTTAGACATATAAAAGTGGATTGTTAATGAGTATTCTGATGAATTCCTTGTAGGATGTGCTCACGTCTTTGTGTTTTGATGATTCTTTCCGTCTTGATTTGTCACTTAATGACATATAACAATCTGATCGAAGCACTTTTTTATAAGAGTCCGGGAAATTTCTCTTGAAATAAATCACACACAAATGTAAACGGTGGGATGAACATATTGTACGTGCAGAATTCAGATCACGTAGTACTTTTTGCGAAAGTGCACCACAAATGTTCAAGGAGGTTCCCCAGGAGAGTTCCTCTTTCAACCAAGATCGATAAATATAATTAAAGGAACCTTTCTCCCGTGCTTTCTTGAACATTTTCAGCGTGCACGAATATTGTTTTTATCTAACAGAAGAACATTTGGCAATACCGGTCTTAGCTAGTGTGCGCAGCGAAATTCAAGCTCAGTCCACAAAGTTCCTAATCATGTATTTGAAATACTTAACTTTACGTTTATCTCGAGTTTCCAAAAGTTCTAATTGACATCTTCCTGAAAAAACCCGAGGGATTTCAAACCATTACAAGGTTTTTTGTTCACTTTGGATTGGGGAAATTTGTAACGGAATTTTACAACAGATTTGCAAACTTTTTTTCTTCAAATGCAAAACAAAAATGCAAATGAGTTACTGTGGGAAGAAGTAGGTGCCACTTCTCTTTTACATCGCAGCTTGTGTCAGAGAACGCAAAATAAGGCTTCAACGGAATATGTATCTCAAAACATAATGTATGGCAAACAGTAACGCGTTTGAAATTTAAAAATTAGTTAAAACTCTGCTCCTTTTCATCGTAATTGGATGAATGAATTCTTATGCAAAACGTAGTCAACTTTTTTTCATTAAGTTGGACCGATCTTGTTTTGGTTCGTTTAGACAAATAAAAGTTGATTGTTATTGAGTATTCTTGATGAATTCCTTTTAGGGTATCGGTCGGTTTTGAGGATAACAAGAAGAAACAAGTCATTGACTACCCACGAAATGATAAGATACTGAAGGCAATTGTTGACAATTCAAAGTGGAGAAAATAAGATAACTTTAAAATTTATATCTAGCTAACGCCAACACTGGTGGCATTACTCGCTTGTGTTATCGTGGCGCTATTTAAAACTTCAAAAAGTCAAGTCAAGAAAGCTTTCGGGAAATAAATCCGTTAGCTCTCCACGCAAAAATACTGCGTTAAATTAAAGGCTTTACCAACAAAACCCTCTCTCAGCTACCGACATTTTTCGAAATCACTGATTTTTAACTGGATTAAGCGTTATCAAGTACAAAGAGAAAAAAAATTGAGCACAAAATAACCTGATGGCAGACAGTTGTCTCAACACGATTTTCAATAATTAAACATATTTCTCTGACCGGCGTTTTCATAGCTTTAACCATGACGTACGGCCTGCAAACAGTCCATTACTTGTTTTTATTAAAGTGCTAACAAAGTGAATAAAAGATTCATATTTTTTTCCACCCTTACCCTTGTTTCAATGTATTTATAGACCAAAAAAACGTCAAATGCAAAATTATGAGCTTATGATGGATGAATCTAGTTTCACTTTATAGTCGATAGATCCTAAATCATGCATTCATAAAATACTAATTTAATTTAGCACATATAGGACTCTGTGTAATGCTTACACTGAATCGCAGAATGAAGAAAAAAACGAACTAAATTTTAATTTCACAAGAAAACTTTCCCAAGACATTAATTGCACCACGTTTTGAATGCAACGCCAGTAATGCATACTAGCTATAGCCTATTTCTTGACTAATTTGATTTAGAACATGCATACATTTCCTCATATTTGTAACATACACTGCATAAGACAAAGCGAAATTGATTAAAACACAGAAAAAGTTTTTAATTTCCACAGGGGAAACTATCCATGTCCTTCATCAAAGTAACACGCTTAGAAAAAACGCACGTAACCGTCTGTTCTACAAAGGAATAAGGAATAAGAATGAATTAGTCATCGATAAGGTTAAATTAGAATCGACTAAAAGAGCATTTTTTTACAAAGGGGCAGACATTTTTAATAATTGTGTCATGGATTTAGTTCTAGTCTTTATATCTCCTTTTATATTTATATTTTTAGATTTTTGCATAGATTTTTTAAATTTTTGCACATTTTATATTTTATTTTATTAATTAGTTATTATTTTACGCAGGACCCATACTGATATCGATAGCATTTTGTATAACTGAAATGGCCACCCTGCATAAATATGTCTTATATTTTATTATTATTACTATTATTATTATCATTATTATTATTATTATTATTATTATTATTATTATTAGGTGGGTCAGGCAAAATGGTACATGTTTGTAGAGAGAATACAGTTATTTCTACAAGGGCAATGCATTTAGCGACGTTACTGATCTTACCTCCAATTACGTATTTCTTAACAAAGTTTTAAAAGATCGGACTATTAAGTTCACCATTCGTTTAAAGACGGACACAAAGGGGTACAGTAGCTTTCTAGGGTACGTCTCTCCCAAGGCCAATGCCAAGGAAACAACAAACGGAAACAAACATTAATTTGACCACCTCATTTATCTTCATCCATTCAAAACTTTTTTAAATTAATTTTCATACTAATGTATTTGTTAAGATATCACATTTTCCCTTTAGGTTCTTGTTCAAAAAAATTGGTCTTTGTGAACAATACCAAAACGAAAAGTATTTCCTTAATAACAACCTAGACTGAGTTCTTTCTTTGAATAATACCCTCCCAGCCAACGCGGATCTCGATCAGACACGTATTAAAGAAAAACAAAATTCCGCTAAATGTCCCAAGCCAATTTTAATCCCAATTTGTTTTTAACTGTTTCGTAAATAAAGACCAATAAATAGACAAAAAATTCTTGTCGCAACTCAGGTAACCAATCATCCTGGTGCGTTATGCAAAACTTATATTAATAAGTGTTAATCGGCCATATATTTGGGCTTGTCGCGTGGCTAATGGACCAATCAGATGATCCATCAACATATTTTATTCATTGGCCCAACCCACGCTGCATTTCATCTACTGAAATGGTCGACGAGTTTACTCAAGCACTTCAAAGGACGTAAGCTGTCAGTTTCGTTTACTCAAACGTCGCCTTTTGTTGCGTCATCTTAATCTTATTGGCTCTGCAAGGGCGACTGAATACAAATTCTTCCTTAAAATCAGTCAGCATCATCTCAAAGATTTAGATTAATTCGCCTTAAGTAAGATCAGTTCTAAAAATACTGGCTGCTGTTTTATCTGAATATATAACGTCATGAACGGGACAGTGGTTCTTCCACCTCGTTCAACATTGCTGGTGCTTCTAGAGTCAGGCATAGCCACCATTTTCATGCTCCTGGCGATAGCTGGTAATCTTACTGTCTTCTTGGCAATTTATCGAAACAAGCTACTGCGAACCGTACCAAACTTCCTCCTGCTGAATCTGGCCACCGCTGATATTCTTAACGCGGCGGCCAGTTTCCCACTTCTCATCTCCGTTCTCGTCAGCGGCGCGTGGGGTTTTCAGGGAAGCGTTTGCCAGTTTCAGGCTTTTCAAACGTATCTCTCCTACTCTTGCAGTCTTTTAACCCTGGCCGTCACCAGTGTTACAAGGTATTACGCCACAGTTCATCCAGTCAAGCATCGTGGAATATTTAAAGTAAAAACACTTTGTGTTTTGATCTCAGCTGTCTGGGTTGCATCGTTTGCATTCGCCGGTACACCTCTAGTCGGATGGGGACGGTATCAGTTTGAGCCTTTCTACGCTCTCTGCATTCACGATCACAGCTCCAGTACATCGTACAACATGTTCCTATTTGTCTTCTTGATAGTAAACTCAACGGTGATCGTAACTTGTTATTCAAAAATTTTCAAAGCCATGAAAACAAGAAATCGCAGAGTCCATTCGCTCTTTGCCCAAGGCTCGAGCTCCAGGCAGCTGAAAATAATAAACGCACAAGAGGTGAAACTAACAAACACGATCTTCATCGTAATATGCCTATTTGCCATTTGCTATGTTCCCACAATTCTCCTAGGTTTCTTAATGTTCACTCCTTTGCATGTTCCTCGATTTGCACGGATGCTCTCAACGTTTTCGGTGGGGCTTACTTCGGTTGTGAATCCAATTGTTTACTGGGTGCGAAGCAAAGCTTTTCGCCAAGCACTAATAGGAATTTTTCGAAAAAACAATACGCTACGTATCGACGTGAGTGAGAATGCTGGTTCATCGAACACGGCTGAACGTGCACTAGTTTCAAGCAGAAACATTTAACCGTTATTAAGAACGAAAAACATTAACTTTGCAAGAGGATAAGAGTCTTTAAATGGTAGTGGCAATCCTAGTTTTAATCGATGTCCTATCAGGATGTGTTAGTTATGATCGATGTCTCGTGGAAATCAAACGATAAGATTAACTTGAAATTTGAATCTATAAAAAGGGACGCTCATGTCCTGGTCGTAGTACGTATATTGTAGACGGAGAGATCAAGTTCAGTTTATTAACTGCAGAGTGAAACGCATAATTTTGTTTCTTCTTGTTTTTTACTTTTATTTTGAAACCTGAAATCCTCCTAAAAATGATAATGATGCGCCTATCTTCCCACGTTACTGCCAAGCAATAGCCTTTGTTTGGAATATACAGTAAAGCTCGAGCCTGAAAGTCAGTTTTAACGTCAAGTGAATACATACTAGTTTTACTTCTTTGTTTAAGCCAGATGATCGACTTGTTCAAAACTAATGGGAAATTCACTTTAAAAATCTCATCTGACCCGATTTCGAGCGATTAACAGCGGTTCAAATTTATTCAAACGTCGGGAAAGATTTGCAGGAGATATCACTGTACCAATCAATAGTCTTTTTGTGATATCAGTAATTTATCTTAGTTCTTACTGGTTTCCATGGCAACAGTTCAAATTGCACTCTTACTTCATGGATTTCTTAACATTAACGCGAATCTACAGCCAATATATTTTGATGGAGTAAGAAACGTCTGATATAATGGGTTATCTAAGCCTTGTTGATAAGATCGGAGGTAAAACCAACTTCAAATCACGAAAAAAAAAATGTGTAAAATACTAAACGTTTTTCACTTGAAAATACTGGATGAATTTCGAAATTTTCTTATCTATTTGCGTTTAATAAATAAACTGCGGCGTATCCTGTGCAATTAAAAAAAAAAACATTATTATCTTCAAGTTATTTTATTAAATGAAGGAGTTCATATTCTCCGGCGCCATTCCTTACTATGAAACTAATAACAAAACACGTTTGTTTCTTGAAACTCAGGTTAATATTAAATTGGCATACTGCCGTCGGTTTAGTTTTTCGGCATTGCAAAGGGCATAGAAAGACTCAAGACGACAGCTGTATCAATATAATTTTCGCTCATGTAATAAGATAAAAAAAATAAACGTTTTTCACTCTCACAAAGGATAAGATGTTCTGCAAGTAAAATTGCAGGAAAATTTTTCACTGCCCACTTGCTAAAAAACTGTTATCTCATACATAATTGTTTCATACAAAACCATACAGTTATTGCCACCGTTTGCCGTATATCCGAAAAAAAACTTTGATTAGCTTTTTCCCTGACAACTTTTGACATCTTTTGTTGCCTTCCGCCTCGCTCGACCAATTAAAATCCTAGTTAGTCTGCGAGTCAGCCGGACAAGTGAAAGTAACCAAATAACACTGATAAATTGCACCTGCAGGGTTGTTTAATTAAGGACGGATAGTATTTGCCTGCTAGGTTTTTCATTCATTAACAGGGCTTAATCGTTCGATGTTTTGTAGGCTTTATGGAACCAAAATGTGTTGTTAATTAACAATTAAAAACCTCTAGACATTCATTCGAGTTTCTTGTTGATTTTTTTTTTTTTCGATTTTTTACTGATTTCACGGTGGAGAAACGACGAGAGATTTTTTTTTTTGATGGGGGATTTATTGACTTTGTGAAACAATTAAGGACAGCTGAAGCTCTAATAGAAACGAAAATCTGTAAGGTTAGTATTCAATAGATAGACACCAAAACAAACGCTCTAAACCATAAGTGTTCTTGTATTTGGACGATCCATGTTGTAGACTATAGTGATTTTGTTTAATTTCCTTCTTTTTTTTCTCCGTTGCATTTCATTTCAAGCAATTCGACTATACCCAATTAACCCCTCATGGACACATTTGGCGAACCAGCAGAAGAAGGGACAGTTGTTAAGGCTAACCGCCTCTTTCGGGGTTAGGTGCGCAAGGTTTTCAAAGGAGGTTTTATCGATATTTTTCCATTCTTATCCTACAGATCATTCTAATGCACATTCCGTTTATCTTTTAAGATGATATAGCCGAACTGTTTTTGGTCTTTTTGTCCTTGTCTTAAGAAGAGTCTCGGCGTAAATGCTTTTATAGAAATAATGTATTAGATTTACATGAATAACAATTGAGTAAAAATCATTTTCAAAACGCCTGGTTTTAATTAGAAAGCGTAAAAATTTGATCACGGACAAATGATGGCTCAGTTCCCATCGGAACGATGAACGATGCTCAAATGAAAATCGATTTTCTATCTTTTGCACAGTTGATATGTTACTCGGTATACTCCACTGTGTTAACACACTACCCCCAAAATCCTCTTATCGAAATCGCCAACTATTGGCGGCCCATTCCCTTTATCAATATAGAAACTAATTTTACTCGCTGAAAGTTTTTTTTCTGTATAGTCTTTATTACGACAAGGTTTAAAAGCAATTGCGCATCTAAGTCAGACCAAAAGGCTTACCAAATTATTGTGCTTGTAAAGCGGAGCCACTTTAAAAACGAAAAAGGTATGGGAGCCAGTTCAGCTTCGATCCTTCAGGAAATGGCCTTTGTTACCAAATCTAAAACTGTTTCATTATGATCAGGAACTGAATATAACGTTTTCAACAGTCATAAAATAAACTTCTTCATAAAAGGCGCAATTTCTGAAGTAGAGAGCACTGAACAGAGTGATTTTTAGAACTTTGTATTTTATTCACTTTTCATGTAAGTAAGGTCGATTTTGATGAAGTCACCAAAAACAAGGTGCTCTTTCATTTGATTGTAGATTTTTTATTGCTTTTTGTATGATTTCGTCTTACTTCGCTCCCATTAGTGCCTTTTCGCATTTAAAGTGGCACGACAGCGTCTATAATTTTATAAACTATGAATATCCGTTTAAAATTTTGCAGAAGAATCCTTTTGAGAATGCATATTTCTATTCTCTGTGGCGGTTTTGGCTGACTATAAATAGAAATTCAGCGAGAAACTGTATAGAACGCTAATGAAAGTCAGCTTTCTGTAGCTAAACTGACGGAGGCTAAAGTATTATCCGAAACGTGTTTGGATCAAAAACAGTCAACCACTCCTTAGTACAGCTACAATATTAAAGGTAATAGAAAGCGCAATAATTTTCTCATGATGATAAGAACTTGCTATTAAATGTTAAAAGGAAATCTATATGAAAAAAAAGGTTGGAAATAACTAAAACTTCATAAATCTTAATTGAAAATGTTCTTTTAGCATATAATAATAAAAATGTAAAACTTAAAGCGTCCTTATTGGCTGACAACACGCCAATTAGTTCCAAGTAATGTAAAAAGTTGAAGCTAAGTGCTTTAACTTTCTGAGGGTGGAAAGTTAAAATGACATAATGGTTTATTATTAGCAAGTAATCCAATTGCAATTTGAAATAAATAAGCACTCGTGAATTTTTCAAAGACTACAAATTGCACTCGCCCAACAGGCTCGTGCAGGTTTTTTAGTTCTTGGACTTATTTATTTCAAATTTTACTCGAAATCATTTGATTATCTATACAAATATAAGCTACAAAAATGATTGTGTTCATGGAAATTACATTGTGGGCACATTTCAATGCACCAAAATTACACTTAAAATCATTATTTCTCAAGGCAAGATTTGAAGTAATAAAGATGTCTCCGTATTACTATTTAAACATAACAGATTGACAGCAGCAAATGTATATATTAGCAGCACAATAATTTTACAGTGTACGAAAAGCTGAACCAAGAACATACAAATACGCGGGAATTATCCTTAAACTGGTCTGTCGCCTCCAGTGTGACGATACCGCGAGGCATGTTTAGCAACTTAAAAGCACCAAAGAAGCTAGGTCACGGATGCTACATAATTTTAAAGTGCCACTGAAACGAAATTTTCGTATGTGAGATTTTTGCTTAGTAATAAAGTTTCAACCTTACTTGGAAACACTGCAGACTTTTTTTTCGCGTACGGTAAGCGAAAACTGCTTTTTCAGCCGTTCGAAGTTAGCTGGTTAAGCCCAAAATTAGCGGCCATCTTGGCGCGGCCAAAACAGCCTAGTGACGTCACTGGTTGTATTACTCTCATGCCCCACTGAAAATTTAGAGTGATAATGGGAGAAGAGAATACTGTTCGAAGCCCCCCCAAAAAACATCGTAAGGACATCTCGGAGCTGTAAAACAGATAATAACAGTAGCCTTAGACATAAAGAGGTAGAGAGTCGATCCTGGGGCTTTTCAGTCTATTTAATTGGATATTTGCAGGATATTTTATGTAAGCATGCAAACGAGTCCGGGAGTTCTTAGATCGCAAAATGATCGGGACTCTTGGTGAAATGGCCAGCACTCAATTAAACAATATCTACACTCATAAAGTGAAAAAAGACATGAAAACAAGAGAAAGCGGCTTTTGAAAATATTATCCGGAGTGCTGCTGCACGAATCGCAGCAACAACGTTAACGCTTCGAGTTTTCGAGTCGCTTCACCGTGGACGAGATTGTGCCACAGTGACCTTTAGTCCAGTTGTATCTGCTACATCCTACAAGTTATCACAACAGCAACAATTTAAGAAACCCTCTTCTTTTATATGAGGGAGCGAATTTAAACTATAAAGGTAAACTAAGCTGCCATGACCCTACAGGTATGTTTTCAGGAAACGAGAGAAAGCGTGACAATGTCGGCGCCGAAAGGTCATATATGCAAATTAGTTCAAATTCTGTTTAATGAACCTTCGAAAGGAGTGTACACTAGTGACGTTTTAACGAATTGCTTTGAACTTGGATACTATCAAATGAAGATCATAGACATAAGTATGTGCTAAAGAACTCACAGTAATCCATCGGCCGTGAAATATTGCAATATAGTGCAAAAGAGAAGCGAAATTCCCGCTTTGTTTACTCTGATACGTATGCGGCGATAAAGCAAACCCCGCTACGGATCACAATTTTCAAAGATACATTTTGTCTACCACAAGAACTCTCACTTATTAGTATCATAAAAAGATGCCCTCTGTTGGCAAAGAAGTACTGGACTCAAAGCTTGTGGACCGTTAACAACTTCGTGATTGTGCGGATGGCTGATGCGCTTACGGCTTTTAATGCGGTAAAGTTGCCGAGGATATATTCGAACCTTGTCAATAGACCTTAGATAAACGTGAGAATCTAAATTTCAGAACCAGGTTGAAAACAGGCGACGAAATATCGTCTTTAGGCTTCAGGACTTGATATAAAAGTTGCCACACTCGTCTTCGAAATCTCCAATCGAGTACTCAAGATGTTCGAAAAGTATACTGAGCTGTTCTAATCTGTAACATTTATTTTGGTGAATCTACACTCTTTGGCGCCCTCCAACGTTTATGATGTGTATTTCCTGTCAAGGCTGGACAGAAATTACAAGGTGGAAAACCAGTAGGTATCGACAATATGAAGAATAAACTTGAATAAATCAAGTGAAAACAAGAGAGAATCTATAGCGCTTCTTGCGTGAATACAACCAGTGACGTCACAAGGTCCTTGAACTCGGTTCCAGAGCGATGAGTGTACCACGTGGCCATTTCAAATTTTGATGTTGTTAATTCAAAATGTATTCTGAAATTCGCCTGAATTCACTTTTGCCTTCTGTTATAATCTTGCCTCGATTCCGTGTTGACTTTCTGTCTTTTGCATTCTGCAATTATCTTGCCTCGATTCCATATTTATGTTCTGTCTTTTGCATTCTGCGATTATCTTGCCTCGATTCCGTGTTGGCTTTCTGTCTTTTGCCTTCTGTAATTATCTTGCCTCGATTCCATGCTTATTTTCTGGGTTTTGGATCAGTGTACCAGGTGGCCATTGCAATATATTCTATGTCCAAATTGGCCGGTTATATGCTGAAATTCTAATTTATTAATTGTTATTTTGTAGTCATGAAGTTCGATATTTTTGCCCGTATTTTGAGTTTCTTCGGATCGTCTTGCCTATCAAGCAATGATGTTATTACATCATTATCGTGATTGCTTCGTCTTCTTATCTTACTGTTATCTTTTTCTGTTATTTCTTATTCCGTACTAGTGACTCCCTTAGGTAAAGTCCCGTGATTTTATTTATTCCTTTTTTTTTCTTTATATTGTACTTGTAATTGGTGGGTGAATAGATTGTTACTACTCGACGGTGGTTTGTTTTCGGTCCTCTTCATCTTGATTTCGTATTTTTCATTCCTCATTTTGCAAGTATGTTGCCTCGATCCCAGTGCAAAGTGGGGACAAGGTTGCTCGAGAGGAGACTGAACCTGAGATCACGTGCTCATAAATAGGGCGGGCATTTTTGAAAAGAAAATTGGCCCAAAATGAATCTAGACGAAATCGTTGAAGAGGAGTTCATACGAGACCTCGTTAAAAGGAAGTTATCCTACCAAGCTATAAGTGAAAGACTTCAAGCACTCTATCCTGGTAGGTTTAGCGTGTTTAGCTGGAGTTTTTAACGCCGGTTTATTCAGGTCTTGATTTATCAGTTTGAACCAATTAAACGTGTAATGTTATGTTTATGTCAGCTCTTTGTTTTGATTGATAGAAGCACGGGGACTTAGTTCAAGAAGTATCAGAAGATACTGTGAGAAGAGAAACATAAATGTTTCAGCTTTACGCTGGGTTTCACAGGAATGTCTGGAGGAAATGGTCGTAAGAAACATCGAACAGGTACCCGTATATTTACGTACTTATTCGGTTTACTATGCTTTAACCCAACAACAAAGATTAACACGGACCTCATGTGATTTGCGCTACGAATTTGTCTTACTTCTTCCCCGTACATTAGCTATGTTATCCCTCATCCCCTCCCCATCTTCCCTCCCCACTCACACCCCTCATGCCCTTAACTTGCTTTAGCCCTCACCCCCTACCCTTCACAACTTATCCCAAATAGTGTGTATTTCGATCCACAGTATGGACATACATATGGGCGACGCATGATGCAGGGCACCCTTCGATATCAGCTGGAACAAGGTTCACGCGGTCGTGAAATCAGTCAGCGGCGAATATTAAGTATGCTGAGAATAGTTGCTCCCAGCGCCCACAACGAAAGGGCACATGACCTACTAGATAGAACAAATCCAGTTCCATACTATGCACCATATTTTGGCTATAAGTTGCATATGGACCAAAATGAGAAGTTAGCCGAAGAGTTTGGGGTCACCCACGTCCATGCTCTGGATGGCTGTAGTAGGATGGTCCTTGGATTTATTACAATACCTAAAAAGAACCCTGTGCTTATCTACCAATATCTATTTCGGTAGGTACTCCTTTTAGACCTTCTTCAGATCAAAACATGTCCTAAAGATTAACTTATCAGATCTGAATTATTTTCACCAACAATTTTATGATCCAATCTCTCAAAAACTAAAAACAATTCAAAATTATAGCTCTCCCTATCATTGGATTGTACCCTCCCCTTCTGCATCTGGAAGATATACATGTATGAATTTTACATCTCTTTGTATAAATCCAAAAATAATTATGAGGTATCCAAAAAGTAAACCCAACATTAAAAAGACTTCTTCATGATCAGGTAGTCTTGCAGTACTTCATAAGTGACTGGGCCTAGGTTATAATTTATTGGAGAGATCTTTCATTTTCTTTCAAAGCTTTTTAAAAGCTCATGCTGGATTGGTTGGTAACTCAACTGGGGGTGATATTGTTTCGCATGATTTCAAACCTTTTCCTTTTAACAATCCTCCTTGCTGACTAGTTTTCATTTTATCTAAAACAGGCCTCTTCTGCTTCAGTTTGGGTTATTTGATCAGGTGCGTGTTGATCATGGCACAGAATTCTGTCTCTGCATCTTTGTACAGGAGCTACTCAAGAATAGACGTCATGATAACAGCAGGGCCCCTTGGAGGCAAACAACATCCACCAAGAATTACAGGGCAGAGAGGCTTTGGCCAGAGGAAAATTCCAGAGTAAACTATCCGCTTAAAAAGGCACTCTGCATTATAAAAGAGCAAGAGATCTTCAACATGGAAGATCCTATGGTTAGTTTTGCTGTATCCTGGCTGACCATAAATGTCAGCAAAGTGGGATCTGAAAACATTGTTAATTCTTGGAACCATCACCGAATTCCAGGTGAATGGTGGTATTTCATGTCAGAAAGTCATGCACTTTGAACTTCACTGAAACCACAAGTAACCATAACAATACAGCATTGTTATCTACAGAAGTATTTGGCTCAAAATGTGTTTCAAGCAAATAAGCAGCTAGAGTGAAAGGGTACATTATAGCCACATTACACGTTGTGGCTCGAGCATCAATGTGGAATGTAGCAATTCATTGGTATATTCTGAATGTAGTTAATGGCTTACACACTAGAAAACATTTCCTTCTCATTTACAGGACCCAAAGGATGTATACCCATTGAGAAAATGAGAGGGACAAATCAGGCTGTGCCATTGGAACCACATTTGATTCCTACAACTCCAGAGGCTGTACGAATGTATGAAGAACGAGGCGGAAGGCTGAATACTGACCCCAGCATTGGTTATGATCCAATCGCATGCTATGATCACCTTCAAGAGTCAAGGGAGCATTTATTTCTTTCTCGAAACTCCTCTTTTGCAAGCATATTTTGTGATGTTGTTCATGACAGGATTGACACATTTGTTACTGCAATTAAAAGTTTTATTGAAATAACAGAATTCCTTGCCCAAACAGAGGCCACTTCATAACTGGAGAACTAAAACATTAACTACAAGTTGAACTGCAATCAAAAAGAAAATATAAACTTTTTTCCATAAAGTAAGAGTAACTGATAACTAGTAATTTCAGTCAATGCCTGGCACACACAAGTTAATCAACAAAGGCATTAAAACTCCAAATGTTGTTCCAGGCTTATCTGCATATCCTAATGAAATATCAACAAACTATTATAAGCTATCAGTAACAGATGTATAGAAATTAAAGAATTTCATTGTCCACATCTTCCTCATCCTGCACATCAATCTTTGCTTCCCGTAAGGCTGAAGTAACAGAAAAGTCAGGAATCCCTAAGATTCCAGCTAGTCCACTGACTTTCAGTGGCTTCCTCAGTTGTGGATCAGGCAGGCTAACCCTGCACAGAGGGCAATCCTCTATTTTGGATGCACATAAAAAACAGCCTATTAGCTGGCCACAGCCAGTCACACAGAAATACATTACTGCAGCACTGGTTTGTTGGCAGATGACACAGGTAAACACCTGCTTAAGCTTTTTAACTTCCTTGTTTGATTCTATATTATCTTTAATTTCAAGGAACATACTCTTTATCACAGACATGTCTCCTGTTTGAGCCTATGGAGGTTAAAAAGAATAAAAAAATGCACCTTAGAGAATTAGTTTGGATTTTTAATATTTTTGCACTGAATTTTAGAAATTATATTAGGCTTCAAATAGAAATAAAACGATTTCAGAAGCTGCCATTTTAATCACATTTCTCACGATTTTTCTTAATTGAATTTCTAATTCATGTGCTCAAGAGTTGGAGATGTGGTCGTGTGACCTAAAGAAATCCTGAAAAGTATGTTTGAATTTTTTTTTTACTAATGACTATTTTTATTAAACTCAGAATATTATAAAGATACACCTACATGTATGATTCCTTGAAGAATACTTACAGAGTTCTGTGAGAAGAAATGATGTTGTTCTTCAGGAACTGTTCCCTGCCTTGCTTCATCTTCCTCCCCCTCATCAAGAGTGTAAAGACCAGTGTTAAGAGCTTGCCAGACTCCTGGTTTCCACTTTTTGAATGTATGCTGTGATATCACACGAAATGTTCGCTGAGATGTCCAAAACTGTTCTTCTGCATAGGTGAGAAAAACTTTTCAGAGTATGCAACTTTTTGCACCAAAATTAAAATAGCTATTGACAAATAAACACGGTCACACCAATTCTTTATGTAAATAGTTAGCAATGCAGCTTGATAAGGTTATGGCAAGGAACCAATGCACATTTTCAGTAGTTGGCAGTGACATGTGGCCTGCAGAACACCTACGTATGATGATGATATATGCATGATTTTTTGAGCAATAAAGAGCAGTACTAGCAGACCTGGGTGAAAGGGGATACTACTACTACTACACCACCACCACCAACAACACCATCACCACCAAAGACAGGGAGAGAAGCACCAAAAAATAATGTCAAGAAGCAGGAATCATGGGTCGAGGGAGTGAGTTCAAACTGCCCTGTCATTTCTTTTCCTGTCATTAGAGAGCCATAGAGAAAAACTCAAGCCACAGCATTGCCCCAAACACTGACAGCTTTTTCTCACTTTGTTAAATAGTGAAATACAGTTTTAGTTTAAATTAGTCCCTGTCCGTGAAAGGAAACTTTATTTTTCTACCTACAATACCCTGGTTCACTGGCAAGAACAAAACCAAAACTCCCTTCCGTGTCATTGCACCACAAGATAAGTCCATTGTGACTGTAAGGGTGCAAATGAAACAAAACTGAAGAACTTAGTTCTTGTCTCAGAGGAATCCATGATAGGTTGCCCCCTTGCATCCACCACTACCAGTCTTACCACCTGTCCTTGATCCCGCAGCTCTTGTTCCACAGCGCTACAGATGATTGGTACAGACAACTGACCAAACTTCTCAGAGACTTCACTCAAATTGATTGAAATTGGGAAGACTGTCACCATTTGGCCCTCGTCATCAACAGATGAAAAAGTGAAGTCCTTCACAAGGCTCGCTGTTTTCTTTTTCTTGTTCTTGATAAAAGCAAGACCCGGTGCTGGTCTTTTCCCAAAGCCAGCACCCATCCCTGATGGTCCTGCAGGAACAAATTTACTTCCGCTTGGGGTTGGTTTGCGAGGGAATGAGGGAGTGCTGTAGCTAGCAATAACAAAAGACAACAGTCAGACATATGTAATATACACAACTTTATTTCAACTCAGATTTAAGAGTAGCATATGAACATTATATCGTCGAGAAAATAAATGAAGAAATAAATGAATGAAATACACAAAAGTACATTGATGATGTCTGTGAATTATGTGAATAAGTAAACTAAGAAACAACACTGGATGATATTATATCAGAAATTAGAGATAAATAAATATTACTCTTTAAAAAAAAGATAAACATGTAGCTGTTAGCTGTCCTTGATTGAGCAGTTAACATGTTCTACAATTTCGGAGCAGAAAATTTAAAGGAATGTTTTTCATAAAATGTCAAACGCCCGTACTTGATTACCTAGCGCATAAAGGTCGAGAAGAAAGCTCGAGAGGAAGGGATAATGAACGATACGGAAACAAAATTACTTAATACGTACCGAAAGCCAAAGGCAGAGGGCGCAAATTCTTCCTCGTCTTGATATTCTTCAGCACTAAATGCGATGACAGTGGCATTCGTTATCCCGGGTGGTAATAAGAACTTCCCATTTGACGAAGGCCATATATTCTCAATTTTGCCATTTCTACTCACTTTTAAGTGTAAACCGTTCTCGTGGACATTAAGAAATCGAGCTATCGTTGATTTGTAAAGGCTTGACGCCGTTAAACCGACTGTTTTTCCTTCGAAATCCAGCGAGACAAGATCCGCCATGCTGTTTAACCCGCCTTTTTAGTCACGTGACATTTTCCCGCCAAAAGAGTATGCGAGGTTGAAAAAATAACCAAGCTGGGTATGGAATTGAGGCAACAGAAGGCAGAATACGAACAACGGAATTGAATTCTTTATTAGGTAAATAAAATAGACATGGAATTGAGGTAACATAATTACAGAAAACAGAATACCAAAAACGGAATTAGGTAAACAAATTAGACCTGGAATCGAGGCCACAAAATTACAGAAGTCCAGAATAGTCTACCAAAACGGAAAATTAGACATGGAATCGAGGCAACACAATTACAGAAGGCGGAATATGGAAAACGGAATGGACATGGAATCAGGGCAACATAATTACAGAAGGCAGAATACGAATAACGGAATACTGCCGTTAGGTACACAAATTAGACATGAATGGAGTTGAGGCAACACAATTACACAGTGCAAACTTCACGGATGGTACAAAAGCAATGAAATCTAAACAATATTGTTTTTAGAAATCAGAAATGGCCAAATGTAACGATTGTGCAATATGAAATCGAAGAAGGAAACGTATACTAAGAATGAAGGCGTCAAATATCCGCATGGCATCATATAACTGAAGGAACTTAATTGCAAAAATAGAAAAAAAAAAAAAAAAAAGGAAATCTGTGATGGCCATTACCGAATAAAGACAACAGTCTGCCCATCGCAACAAAGTGATAACAACTTTAAGAATGTCAATAAATATAATAAGAAATTAAAAGGGATAAATAAGGACGAAATATTTAAATCGATAAATGGCCATGTGTGACACTTATTCAGAGCCCGGACACAGTTTTGCTCCAAAAAGTCGATTTCAGCAGCTAAAAAAGGCACTTTCCGTTAGGATTTGACAGAAATAAAATTTGCCATTATTTTAAGCACGTTTGAAACTATAAATTGGGCTAATAAAAGAGAGTACGAAAATTTCGTCTCAGTGGCACTTTAAGCTTGTAATGTTTTTGGTTTGTTTTGCAGTTTCAATTGGCCCTTCAGTTTCAAACATCCTTGTTGCTTTTTGATCATCTTTAAAATATTGCATACTTTTTGAATATCGTCATCTCATTCGCTGTTTTATGATAATGGTCACCTCATTTGTCGTTGGTGATGATGCCTTATCAAGGGCTTACTTACTTATTCTTGCGCAGAGTGGTGACATAGCTTGTTGAAATATCCCACAATTAATCAAAATTATACGATTTATATCTTCTGTATTTTATGTAGGGTACACTGAGCTTCTTTTAAATTTACGAGGAAGTTACTTTCGGTACCTTGCACAGATAACCAGTTTAACCTGTTAAACCCGTGGGTGGCCTAACCCTATCTCATTTTATAACGAGATTCTGTTTGCAGACACTGCAGTTCAGTTAGATTGCAGATAGATTGTTCTTTCAGAGTTTACTCTCGGGTGCGTAGGCGTATTTGTCATGGTGCTGCAGATTAATCATGTTTGTTTCTTAATTCCGGGCTCAACAAATCTGATGTTTTCCATAGGGATGTCTTCATCGTCTTCATCGTCTTCATCTTTTCGACACTGAAAATGACGAACATATCACACAAGCAATTAAAAACGTTCCAAGCGCCCGAGACAAGCCGCGTCATTAAGGTCGCACACACGAGGGGACTAATCCCTGCGACTAGTCCCTGCAATTAGTCCCCTGAAGAGTTTACACGTAGGGGCTGGTGGCAGGGACTTGTCCCACGAACAGTTCACACGAAGCGTTTTGAGCAACAAGTCGCAGGGACTTGTCCCAAAAATTCAAACTGGTTTGAATTCGTGGAATTCTAGTCGCAGGGACCAAAGTTTAGTCCCTGCGACTAGATTTTGAAGCAAAAATGGCCAGTTCACACGATGGGACTTGTCCCCGCGACTTGTTGCAGGGACTAGTCGTAGGGACTAGTGCCCTAGTGTGTACCGACCTTTAAACTAAACATTATGCATAACAATTTCAGTGCACGTGGCCACAAGCTCCAACGTCAGCTCCAAGTTCTGATATTACCAATAGGCACGGGCACTTTCTGCATCTCACCTCCGGTCAATTAAGAATAGGGCTTCCACGGGTACCTCCTTGTTATGGACGTTTTCGTATTCCTTGCATTCCAAAAACCGACACGTTGTCTCTCAAATATTGATCCCTCGCTAAAAGGAAAACCTTCTGTGCCCGTATTGTCTATCAAGGCTACACCAATTCAAAGGTGGTGCTCAGACAAAGGGCGCATCGTTTAATGCTAATCATGTTCTATTGATACCTTTTGTCCTTTTAAAACCACTTTTTCCAGCCAGTTTTTTCAGGTTCGCGCTGTCGTACTGGTTTTAACACCCTGTCTCCCTGCGACAATTCAACTCCCATTCTCACGCGGGTGTTGTTAGGATCACGTGATTGTTCTCGTGTCTCGCGACTTAGACGTCGCTTGATGGCTCGCTATAGAAGGAAATGAATTCCAAGACATCAAAACAACTCGCATTTTCTTTTTTTAATGATATTAATAACCTAGAAGGCTACGTCCTGCCAAATGTTGTCTGAAATTCAATTTACTTCTAGTTCTACCTTTATTTGCTGTAATCGTATAGATTTCAGCTAAATTTAGAAACGTGCCCGAGACAGGAACGTGGAAAAAATAACAGAAATAGTCCTGAGTGGACGGTTGCCGATGGAAAATAATAAGACTAGTTAAAAGGATGTGTTTATTTAATAGGTAAGGAGTTGCGTGCGAGCTGTTTTCTTATTATTGCTTATGCATGGAATTCATTTCCCTTTCCATGTAGCTCCTGTACACATCTGTTTTGGAAGTTCGATTTTAACTCTCGCGTCCAGTAAGTATTTCAAACAACATTAGCAGGTAAACCAAAACGTTTATCTCCGGTATCAATAGTATGAAGTGACTGAGAGTAGTTTTACTCCTCCGTGGATGGGATGCTAGTCCATCGCGGGGTCCCCCCCCCCCCCCCCCGTATTAAATTCACCATTTATACCCATTTATACAGCTAGGTAGAGAGAGGCACTGTGAGAGTAAAGTGTCTTGCCCAAGAATATAACACAATTTCTCTGGCCAGGGCTCGAGCCCGGACCGCTCGATCCGGAGGCAAGCGCACTAACCAGGACGCCACTGCGCCTCTAGAACTATTTAACCCTTCAGCTCTCGAAAACAAAACTACGGTCAATAACTGTAGTGGAGTAATTCTGGCTAACAGCGAGTTTCATGTAGTGTTGGTTGTCATTGTTGTTCAGTATTTTCCGAATAGATAATAGAATATTGTACGGTGCTGTGAAAAGTAACCGAGCCTCAGCATGAAAG
>NW_028301577.1:11415000-11442500 GCF_042242905.1 Orbicella faveolata | reverse complement strand
TGACTGGCAAAGAGAGAGAAATAAAATAATAATTACTGAAACCCATTTTGCAATTTAACATTGGTAAAACAGTTTTGGACGGTAAGAAGCGAGTAATTAATATTATCAGATAACTTAAATGTGTAAGAAGAGCACAGGATTGCAGACATATGGCAAATAGTTCTTGTTTCTTCGTCGTTTCTTGATTCCTAATTTGCCGAGATAATATTTTGAAGATAGAATTTACTTTGGTAGACTAGTAGATTTGATAAATTGTCATCGATAGCGGCATTTAGCAAGAGGAGAATACTGAATGTACTGTCGAACCTCTCTACAACGGCCACCTCCACAACGGCAACGGCCACTAAAGCGCGTCCCAACTGCCAAAATAACCTCTCGACAACGGCCAGTTAATCAGCGACGGACGAATGGTGTATACAAAACCACATTTTATATTGTAAAAGGTCGCAAACGTGATCTGTACCGCGCGGCGTTGCTATTTGGTTCCCGTTTTATCGATATAATTAGATTGTGATGGGTATTTCTATGCCACAGTCAACATTTTTTAAACACAATATGTTGTACCCCTAAAAAAACAGGTGTCATAATTTACACCCTTACCTCCCCTAACGGCCACCTCTCTATAAGGGCCACTTCCATCTGTCCCCAAGGTAGCCGTTGTAGAGAGGTTTGACTGCATACTTTAAAACAATCAATTGACAGATATTTGGTGGTTCCGCACATCGACACGAGCGGTAAACAGCTCAACTAGATGTCCTCAGGGGCTTCCAGTGTATTCCTTTAGCACACTTTAAATGTGACCTTTTTTTAAACGGTAACCGGCTTCTACTCAACAAAGCCGAAGGAATCTAGTATTTGTAATGTGAAAGCTTAAAACAGAGATGGAGAGGCTTTTATGGTGTCAGATATTTTAGACCAATATAACAGCACTTTTTGATTTTTTTTTTTTTACTTACTTGTAAAGAAGGCAGCGAGATTTGCCGTGTAGGTAGAAATTAAAATCAAAATAAAGAACCAGAATGTAGAAGCTAACAGTCGACCGGAAGGCGCCAAGGGGGTGTTGTCGGGGCCTTGCTGCAGAACGGAAGCTGTAGCGAACCACAGGCTGTTCAACAGGTTAAACTCATTTCCAGGCTCATCATCTGATTCTCGAGCTCGGGCATGGTAACCGAACGGGCTCAAATAGTCCATCACACACATCATTGCCGTGATAAACAAAACCTGGAATAGCAAGTGTCGTTAAAAGAAGCCACTGCAGTGCTGCAATGCCTGAAGCCTACTAGGAAATGCACAAGTCAACCAACCGTCAAATTCTCAAAACAATCATAGTTGTTATTGTTATAATTGTTGACCAGACTATCTAGCTTGCTCTTTTTGGTGGGGTGGAGTTGGGTGGGTTGGGGTTACTACTGGAAAGAATCAAGCGCCCTAAAAATGCTTGGACATATATTCAAAAGGCATTTCAGTGACGTCGAGGATCATATAAGTATATCGCATTAAAAGGTTGTACTCGATAAAGCCATATACTGCACGACACAAACACAATTCTGCAGTCTTAAAATGAACATCGACACGTAATTTAGAACATCGTTTAATAGTTATACCTCACAACTACCGTTTGCAAGATACATTTTAACTAAACTCGTATAGCTGGACGAACTGGAAACAATGACTTCTTGCTCCCTTGACACTCAGAATCTCGGTTAAACAAACATTCAGGACCTCACTGAAACAAAATTTACTGTTGCCCTTGGATTGAGGTCAGTAAAAATGGATCAAACACTCACCACTCCAACCGTGGACAACCACACTGTACCGGTGAAAGGTTGAAGGAAAGCAAAGTTGTTAATGGGTGGATCACCCGCTTTCTGCATGATGAGACTAAGGCTGAAGTCCATAAATGGCTTGCTAAAATCAATGTCCAACTCGCGTTCTGCGGTTATTGTTATTGGAACAAGCGCCATATCTTTTTCCTAAAAGAAACATGGTATTTATTCTTAGTAACTTCACAGCTAGTGACGTGCGCCACACTGTTGCTAGATGTTGCATGCCCAGAGCTGCGTTTCTCACAATCTCGTTCCCAGAGTCTTCGTTCCCCTTGACCAGCGGTCGGAAAACGAGAGCTCTGGGAGCAATCATTTCAGGCTTACGCAATAGATGCAGACTGCGCAGAGAAACCGGATGGGCAGAATTCGGTTATTTCAAAATGGTTGCTCCCAAAGCTCTCGTTTTCTGACCGCTGGTCAAGAGGGGCGAAGACTCTGGGAACGAGATTGCGTTTCTCAGGGAATAACCAAAATTGAATTCTTAAATCCGAAAACGGATTTTGCGTTTCTTTACTAAGCAAATTTGTCCATGATCACTCGGATCGTGGTGCATCAAGGGAACCGAAAACTCCACTCTGGGCTGGGATTCTTCGGTTGCCGTGATGCACCACGATCCAGTCGATCTTGGATTATACGTTAAGTAGAGAAACCCAAAATTCGTTATTTATTTAAGAATCCTAAAGAAACCCACCCGCTAATCATACTGTGAGGTTTTCAACACCTTTCAAATTAAAAGAATGTGTTTACCTGATTCTTTAGTTCCTCAATTACATTTGAGTAACTTCCATCACTTCGTAAGAAGATTTCATACTCGAACTCAGCTTCTATCGAAAGCTCTTTAATTACGTCAATGAGAAATCCTTGAAGAACTCCTTCAGACACTTTTCCCGCCAGGTCTTCTGGTTTAGCTGACTTAGTTGCCATCTCTACAAATGGTGGCTCCTAGAAGAACGTGCGATATTTTAAAAGGAAGCAATATTAACTTGAAGGAATTACATCATAGATAACAGATCACCCCAGCCTTCAGCCCCTCGACTCCCTGGAAACTCACACCCGACCACCCTCAGCAGTGTCTGAAAACCGCGTAGTGCTAAATTTTCAACTTTCGCAATTCATTTAAATCTTCCTAAACGTAAGAAAACTCTTTTACTTCTTAAGTAAGGATCGATGATTTTGATGAATCTATTGATTTCAAAGCAGTTTTCTTCAATAGAGGAGTAGCTAAAAGCGACTTTATGAAAAATCCTGAAAACATTATAAGATATTTTTGACAACCCTCCAACCTTTCTGATTGCTAATCAGGATGCGAAAGCTATGGAAGGCAGTATTATCAAGTAATACGGTCGCATACTGGAAAATGGCACATCTATCTCCTGTTGTCAATACGAAATTCAAAATCACGCCAAGAATTTGTTTTTTCATATCTCTTGTATAAACTTCGCACAGAGTTTTCTTTATTCAAATCACGTCATTACGCTCTCTGTTAACCGATGAAAGTTTTTATGAAAAGGGTTGGTCTTAACGTCTTTACCATCTTCAGACAAACGAGTCTGTGGAAGAGAATCATAATGTAAGATATTTCAACTTGTTAATTCTTTCTTTCTCTTTCCTTACCAGTATTGTAGTTATGCTGAGCTTTGGTAACCTTATTTTTGGACGCGGCCCGGGGACACCAGGATTATGGCATTTAACAGACTCATAGAAGCACCCAAGCCAATCCGGTTCCTCGCTGTTCATCGGCAAAACAGAGACTCCATTTTCACCAGGCACTGGCTTCCATGAGCCAACCTAATGTGCAAGTCAAGCAGAAAAGTAAGGTAAGGCTAAGTTTGTGTTAGAGCATAGTGACCCACACGGCGGCATTATGTCCAGCTTCAATCCCCTCCCTTGATGGGATGCTAGTCTATTGCAGGGTTCTCCCTCCCTCCAGTGTTCCACCGTCACCCATTCGATCACATACCCGATTGACGAGAGTTACTTCGCTACTGTGAAAGTGTCTTTCCCAAGAACTCAACCCAGTGACCTACTTATTCAACCTCCTGTCAAATTTAGCATCGAAAAAAGGAGTTGTTTGTGTAGTTAGCTTCCACTTCAGCTAAATTTCGCAAAATTTAGAGGTTAATGAGACACTTGCAATTGATAAGTAGTGGGAGGTGAAAAAGAGGAAGTAACTTCCCCTGTTCCACCCCCTAGTCTTTCATCCTGACCCCCCCTACTTTTACCAACTCTTATTCACCTTCCTCTGTTTTCCCAATCCAAGATGACACATTTAGCAATTATTAAAGAAACACAGTTACACTGTACCTTTTTGACATCTTCAGGAAGAACATTCAAAATGTCCATGCCATCTTGCACCATCCGTTCGCCTGAATCGCCATCAAATCTTACATCACCTGTTAAACCTTTAAAGCTGACCTGGAATACGAAAAAAAAGAAACGTTTCTATGAGTTATTCCGCATAACTATTATCTCACTAAATACTAAATAATGTATATAATCCCCAGAGAGAATGACGGTTAAGAGAGCTAATTATTCATATAGATTTATTTCTAAGGTAATCCCTCTCAGGTTATTTTCAGATATAGAACCAGTCCTCCCGCAGATAATGTTACCACGCAAGATGCGTAATATGCTTTCGAGAAGGATGAAACTGCCTGTCCAAATAAGTGAAATCCACGTTATAAGATTGGTTATGTCTTGACCCTCTTTGATCTCTAAAGCCGAGTGATCTAAGGAAATAACTTAAAAAGTAGGATTACCTTGGGAATAAGGCCTATATAGAGGATTAACTTTCTTACCCTTCATCCTCTCTTGATGTCCCTTATTAACTGCTATTATAATATCACAGAAAACGTTCTAGAGTCTAAAGCACATGTTGCCTTTGGAAATTAATCCAAAGAATAACCAAACCTCTTGAATCTGTCGCTCCACGATGAGAACACAAGCATTTTCTCTATGAATACTTATAAATGAATAATGATATGAATATGAATATGAATAATTATAAATAAACATCTGGCATGACATAGGATCAGAGCGAGAGAGAAAAAAACCAAGCGTAATACTAGAGATGTTATGGAGTTTTGGAAATCAAAATTGAAATTAGTCACTACATAAGCAATTCACTGAGTGCATTTTATTTAACGTCGCTTCGTTGTATTTTTTTTCCGAGTGTATCCCTTTGATACACACTCTCTCTCGCTGTCTTATCACCAAGTCCGTCCTTGGGGATAGGGTACAGTATTTTGCCTAATTCTCAGCTCATGTACTATTGTTTTCGGAGTGTTAATGACATCAGGCGAGAGCAGGATTCGTATTTCCCCCACCTTTCTTAACTCATGCAGTATTCTTTGTCCCAGTCCTTCACCCTCTTTCACCATACTTCGCAAAGGACAGTTCACATCGTTTCCATATGAATGTATCATCTTTCTCCCCTCCGGGCTCATCAGGATTGTTTCCATTGCTTTTCCGACCACGACGGCTGTATCATATACTGCGGCGTACATTGCCTTAAGGAAAGATGAACTTAATTCATTAAAAAGTCGTTTAGGAAATTAAATCACAGTATTCAGAGAGCAAGCCTCATCAGCCTTTGCTGATTTTTAATGCGGGTCTTCTATCCTGGTCGCATTGGAATTTGGAGATGTTTGTTGTGGAGGAAGGAAAACCAGAATACCCGGAGAAAAAACCCCGAGGCAAGGCGGGAACCAACAACAAACTCAACCCACATATGGCACCGGGCCGGAATTTAACCCGGTAGGAGGAATGGTAGGAGGCGAGCGATCTAAGTACCGCGCCATCCCTGCTTCAAAAGTAATTATCAAGTAGGTGGTCTGGCCTCTGTTGCTACGAGTTATAGTCGTACTTTCCTCGATTTTCGCAAGGGAATCGAAACGAACGGAGTTTCGGTAAACATACAATTATTATATTGAAACTAATTGAAATCACTGTCTGTCTGAACATTACCACTCGAACTCTAATACAAATATATTCACTGAGAATGTCCTGGCATTTTCAGCTATATGGTAATCAATATTATTGAAAGACAGACGAAACTCTCATTGCCCATAGTACTGGCGTATTTTTCACGTGATATATTTGAGCATAACATGAACTAGAGCAAAACCAAAGCGAAAAAACGCCAACTCTTCCGCCAACATGTTATGCTTTCTTCCCGTTTTCGCGATACTCACCAGGGAGTAATCAAGGGCTCCTCTCTGGATGGCTTCTGAGGCTTTCTTTTCGTAGTCTTTCGCAGCGATTTCATTGCTGAGGTGAAGACTTAGTCCCACCATGCCAAGAATAGCTGGATATGTCTTGTTAGGACTGGCCACTTCCTGTTGATTTCAAAATGAGCAAGTATCACTGAATAATTATTAACTCGGGATTGCTTTATAGACCAGGAAGGTAATACAATATTACTCAGTGATTTACCTGAACCAACAGAAAAGTACAAGGATAAAATCGTACGAGTTATGCGTTTGAAATCATGATTGTCCTGTTTCACAGATAACTCTTTTCAGATAACTCTTTTCGGAGGAGTTATCTGTCTCTTGAGTGAAAACGGTTATTTTTAGGACTGATGTAGTAAAATTGTCTTTAAGATATCTTGAATGTCGGGAAATCGATCAAGAAACAATTTATAAAAGCAAAACATGAAATAACAAAGCCTTACCAAATCGGAGGCTATCCACTTTAAATCCTTGTCATTGATTCCCACGAACAGTGCCTGTAACGACCAGAAAAATATAAAATAAGAAAGTGTGGTAATGAAACAGCAGTTTTCAAAAACTGTTGTATTAGTGCGCGCCACTGGCCAATGTATTTTCTTTCTATTGACTACGAGTGCGACAGTCTCAGTTTTCACTCCTAGTAGTTGAAATAAGCTCGTGGTAGAAATAAAATCAGTGGTGATAAATGTAAAGATCGGGAAAACATTAACGATCCTACCCTAATGAATGCTGCGATAGCAACTAGCAAGTACGTTACGAGTTGCTTTTTTCTATTGTCCCAAGCTAATACACCAGAATTACTTATAAAAGGGTTTCTCACCACTCCATAAAAGAAAACTGCTTTCGTTATACAAAGTTTCAAACAAAATAAATCGGTGAAGTTGGTTTGCGTGTTTGAAAACTTCGAAACGCCCAGGGAGCTAACCAGAACCAAATCATGGCCAAGACCATTATGGAATACTATTGCACCAGTATCATGTTACCTCGTTCATAATCTTCGTTAAGTCCCTTTGATCGCTGAAGAGTTTAACCTGTTTGATGTGTGATTTTAGGAGGGAAGTAAGGGCTTCTCTCAGCTTGTACTTATTATCTAAAGGAAGCTCTGGCATCATTTCAGCGTTATACTGCGTCCACTTGCGAGCTGATGCATAGAACACGGAAGCCTGTCGGGACTTGCGAGCTGAAATTGAGATAAAAACAAAGCGTATTGGCATACAGTCCAAACTCGTAAAGTAATATATCAAACACGAAGGACCGTGTTTGGCCACATTTCCAAACACCGAGATGACAGTTGAAAATGATACTTTTGACGAGCTTCGAGGCATTTTTAAATTTGGTCACACATTATCATGAGTTTTAGTTTTCTATATCTTCTCAATCGAAGCTAAAACTAAGGAGAAAACGGAGGAAAAAAATTTTAAAAAGCCTACGCTAATTATGATCAGATATCCAAACACCGTCATGGTTCGATAACTTGAATCAAAACTCGTTTCTTTCCCCTCACTCGAATACTGTAATTTTACCTCGGATTTCTCGAGCTGCCCGATTTTTCAACCTAATTTTCGTTTTCTTTGAAGGTTCAAAAAATTGGGTTTCTACTGTATATGCAGAACTATAATTACATGCACTTACCATCATAGACAACAGCTACTCGATTAAATGAGTAAAATTTCATCACATCGAACAGAGCCTTGCTGACAACACGATACGACGGTCTAATAGACATGGCGTATTTGTGAGGAGTTTCGTCTTCAATGGCGTCTACTTTTATCAGAGGAACTTGCAGGAGTGAACTTAACGCAAAGGCTTTTTCATCGTTGCACGCCAAGTCGATAATAGAAAACACTGAAGAGAAGTTAGACGCTACATCTGCAAGCGGAAGGAAACAAAGAAGACCACCCTACGTACGGCGACATCATAGCCAAAATTTTTCGCATTGATAGGTTGCCATGTAAACACAGCCTTCAAGTAGCTGCTATTGCTGGCTGCGTCTTTTTGTTACGTAACAAAAGAGCTACAGTTGTTTGCACATAGTGGCAGCCATGTGATGTCCTATGTATCAAAACTGCGGACAGGGGAAATATTATTGATATTTATATAATTTTTTGTACATCTAAATGTTTTCTGGTTCATTTAAACAGCAATTCCGTGTAGAATATGTTGTCAAAATTTTAATGGCACTACTTTCTTCACTCAAAAGAAATGATTGACAAGGTATCATGGCTGAGCGACGCAAACTGACGGAAAAGCTTATTTCTCTGACACCTAAAGCTATCAAGAGAATTTACTTCTACTTCAAAACTGAGTGCAGATGTAAAACCTTCCATATGAACATGAATTCTAATCTCACAGTCATTTTCGTGAAACCAAGAACCCATGTCATTTTTAAGAAAAGATGTACAGATGAGATGTAAGAGCATAGCGAAGAGTAGCTTCAACGCTGATGTTAAAAAGTAAACTTAGCCAAATGAAACTGGTTTGCAATATGAAACGTAGCGTGAAATATAATAATAATAATAATCACTTTATTTAAGTGTCGATGTATTTAGCACTAATGTGCTAATTGGGGACACTGTAAATGAATAAACAAATATTTCAAATATAACATAAACTGTTAAGAATCCCAACTGGTGGGAGGCTGACCAGTTGGCTATTTACACAACGCGGCCGAGGAGTTGAACTCGGGGCTACCGAGAACAAATCCAGATAGCGGTAGGGCGATGGATTTGAACCAGGGAGCTCCAGATTTCAAATCCAGCGCCCTAAACCACTCGGCCACGCCGCCTCCCTTAAAAATATGGAAATACAGAAAGCAATTAGCAACAGTATGTCTACCGTATAAACAAACGGAAAAAGAGAATTAAAAACGGCCTCAACGACTGAAAGTTAACGCGACGTGTTCATTTTGTACATACCTTTAGAAAGAAGATCCTTCCCATCAACACTCAGAGGAGTTAACACTAATCTGTAGTCATACGTCTTAAGTATCCGTGGCAACTCGTTCCTAAAGACGTCCTCAAGAACACTTTTAAGACTTTCGGTGTCTTTGTTGTACAACGCCCCTGGCGAGGAAAAGTGGTTTGTTAGCGGACTGCCACATAAGTAAACAATCTTCGATTCTCGCCCCGCTCGAGCTACGTCCGAGGAAAAAATAAGAAGAAGTAACACTTTATTAAAGTGACTGACTCTTAGCTACACAGTTTTGACTAACTACATAGATTTTACCGAGATTTGACCCGAAAGATACCACACCGAGAGCGTTTTCTACAAAGTTTTGTATAATTTGGCTGATTGGTTCTTGTTATCGTTGTTTCATTATTGAATAAACTGAACGTTATCATGAACAGCCCTACAGCTGTATTTTGAGCAGGCTGAACTGTAATGACAACACATGCTCTAGAAAGCTCACCTTTGGCCGTAATTAAAACTCTCCATTATATGAATTTCACTTGGTGTCAATGAAATATTAATCTGTTTTACAGTGAAAATGTTGCCGGATAAATTTTGACTACGCTTCGGTCATGAAAAACGTCTTCCCATTTTGCAAAATATGCATGTGAGAAAATGTATTTAAGATATGATGACCTAAACTATTTATTTCCAGAGAAAGTGTTGGAAAATGTGGGAGCAATGTAAAATAATCATAAGTTGCCAAGTTGTGTAAATGAATCTTCACCATCAGTAATGATGTGCTTCTAGTATGACGGTATTTTGTCAACATCTGGTTTGTTAACCACAATATGATCAGGCTGTACGAAAGATTAATTATGTTTTTGCAGCTTTCTCACGTTTTATTTCTAAATCAATCGTTAGCTATCCCTTTTGTTAAGTACATCAAATTCTTTGACTCGAGTAAAATGATTCTTCGTTTTTCTTTGAAGAAAACCATATCTTAAATAAAGATTTATGACACAGTTCTTGAATTTTACCTCAGCGATTTGGAGCATACGGATTTTATTTAGAATTTTATCAATTCCACGAAAACACCATAAAACTTTTATATTTCTGACATAACAAAAGAGTGCGAGGCCAAAATTAGCTAACAAAGTTGTGTTTAATTCAACTCAGTTATTCGAAATGACAATTTCTCAGCTGAATTATCTTCTGATATTTAATTTCGTATTTTCTTAGACAAAAAGAATTTTCATGCTTTGATTCTATTTCCTGGGTTTACATTTTGTTAACAAAACGGCTGAAAGTAGTGGCTATCAGAAAATAATCTTTCAACAAACATTTTCTTTCAAGAACGCATACAAAAACTCCGAACATACCTTGATTTCGCTGTTTGTAAAGGCTTGCAGGCGCTGTGATGTACTTTCGTCTGGCTACAACTTTTTATTTTCTCATAACATGAGTCTCAAAAAGGGCTAGCTAGGTTTTCTTATTCTTTTAGCTTACCTATTTTGATCAGCGTCGCTTTGTCTTGGGACGTCAATGCTAAAAGGAAAAAGGCGTGGAGAAAAGCCGGTACGAAAGACTTCCACATTGTGAGCTTATTTCAGGATACTGAAATACTCCGTGAAGGCAATAGTCCGTGTGTTTTCTTTCCAAGCGGTGAAATTACGTTCCGTAATTTTTAAAGCTTTTGTGTTTTTGCAAGCAAATCGATTCCAGGGTCAGTTCCTCCTGAAACAATCAGCCAGTGATCTTTGAAACACTCTTCGAGATCTCCTTTAAATGCGCATCGCAGCCCTTCGTTGATGAGTCAGAAAACTTCTCTTTAATAATTGATTTTCTCAGGACGTGTTTACATTGAAAACGAAGTTGTTAAATTATGCATGGCGGCCTGTTTCATGACTAAATCTGGAAAACGGACATTTGCCTGCATTAAAATTCATATGAAATAGTAAACAAGTCGGCACTCTTAAAAATCACTTTCGCACGCACATATTCCGAAGTCGAAATCACGTTTATCGACGGCTGCTTATGAGATTGATATTATGTTATTCATCGTTATTATTTTTCCAGTTACCAGTTATGCAGTCATGAAGACCATTCCGTAAACAGAAAATTCAGGTTTTGAATCGTGCGCTGCTTAATGCTGACTAAGACTTATACTCTTGCTGGCAACTCCTGATCAGCTCGTCACGTATACACACTCTTAATTAGCATAATCATTGACCTTTATTTTACAGTACTTACTTGCAAGTGGGTCTTCAGTTGTCGTTTATGTATCCTTTGAATAAACCTTACTTAACTGCATTTAGTTTTGTGTCATTGTGATGGTCCCGCCTTATGAACTACATATAGGTGCTTCGACTGCAGTAAAGGTATGATTGACCTTAGCTCCAATTTTTTTTCACCGGCAAGACACCCACACAGCAACTCTGACAAAGCTGAAAAAATACCCAGAAAACTATTTCCACTTTGGTCTCCGACCTAACTACATTTAATCTCTAGCTCTTTTACTGTTCAATTTTTTCCAAAGTTTTAGCTAGTTCTTAACTGATCGAGCTGTTAAGAGTAAATCTCAGTAAAAATCAAAGATCATCGAAAAAATCGCGGACACGGCCAAAAATCGATTTGGCTCATTTTTTGCCTGTAGGTAGCCTTATATAGTAAACAAACGGAAATGGGGTTAGATGTTTGAAATATGCACTTTAACGGGAATAAACCGATAAAAACTTTCGACGAGCCAATTGCTCAAATTTCACCAAGCGCGATCCTAAAATTATGCACTTTTCGGGCAGTTGTCATACGAACAAAAATGTAACAGAAGGACTTTCCTAGCTATAGAAATATAGAGTTGGACTTGCTCTATGAAGACAAAGTGATAGTTATTGTCTCGTGTTATTCCTGGAGGAGCTACGTCTCTGTTAAGAGACGACATCTTCGGCCTTTTGAAATTAAGGCAAAGGTGGCCTAGAATAATAGCTTGGCAAAAAATACATATGGTAGTGTCTCAAAGTTTACAATAACACTACGAAGAAGCCTTGAAAGATAGTTCTTTACGATTTGGGTTTTATTTCTTTGGGACCTTTGACAATCAAAAGATGACCACCGGCCGTAATTCGGTTAAATACTATGACGCCATAATGAGATGTATAATTACAAAATTAAACGCGTTGTACACAAATAACTGTTTTGGTCAGTTATATCTTCACTGGCCGTTGAAATGACTAGAAACATTAAAATGTCTATAACTACACTTGATTTTCATATACTGTGACAGGAGAAACAAATTTCGACTCTTCCTACCCTGTGAATCGCGCCATAATTCTGCGTAATCCTGCACACAACAGGTTGAACAATTGAATTGCACACAACAGGTTAACTCTGCCACACAGCCGTTAGTTTACGTTTGCTTCGCATCCAGTGAACATGAATTCGAGCATTCGCATCCCTTCTGCGCCTTCTGCACTCGCCAGTTTCGACTATACTGAAAATCGTCAACACAAATTGGAGGAGATGCCACAAGCAGTGGCGAGCTCGAGTGACTGAAATGCGATATGTAGAACTCTGCTGTCACGCAACGCCCTCTTAAAAATTATATACGCACCGCCTTTTATAATCAGCGGATCAGTTATTCGTGAAACGTACAGTGCTCAGTTACTTGGAAGTGCAGGTACACTCCTGGACTAATTGTGTGAGTCGTGCGATGTATGGCGTTTTCCTCTTCTGAGGTGAAATGTCAGAAATATCCAGCCCAAGGTCGATGCACATGTCTCTTAGCCTATCCACTCTTAAAGTTGTGAGTGTACGTTTTTGTACAAGTTCGGAGACGTTAAGATCGAAAAATACAATCGGATGCTGAATAGCCACATCTCTCATCACATTCGCACACACAGCAGATAGATGACTCTCAGCTTCGGCGGAAATTTCGTCCTCGTCAGCACTCTCCGTGGCCACTTCTGAGACTTCACTAGCTTTTGCTTCGTTACAAGCGGCTGTAACTTCTAATCGCTTCTTTGCTGAAAGAAGGCTAAAGAAGCCACTAATCTGCTGCGACGTAAGGACTTCATCAGGTTGAAATCGACGTTCCCCCGCTTGGTCTCTTGCTAAGCTCATTGCTTTCGAGACTTCCTGTGGATCGCTTTTCCGTCCACTTTGCTCCCCTTGGTCAGTTAAGAATTCGCTCTGTTTCTTTGTAAAACGCACCTTTTTCTTAATTGTCTTCAGGGCCCAACCCATTGGAAGAGGCGGCAAGGCGTCACTCTTTGCTTGGACAGTAACTTGAACGCTTGGATTTCGACTGCATCCCTCCGTCAGCTTGGAAGAATATTCTCTTTTAGCTCTATCATAGAGAGTTTCCTGTTCGAGCATCATTTGGTGTTTTCCAGTATCTAAGTGTGTCTAGAGGTTTGCAAAGCGACTGCATGCTTTTACACATCCTTCCTCTGGACACGGGAAAGCATGTCATCTGACTTATTTTGACCAATACTGCTTCGATCTTGGTTTTCGTTTTCAGTTGAGAAATTTGCTTTGACAAAGCTTTTCTTGATATGTCGGTGTCTCACAATCTTGAACGGCGGTGCGCCACTTACATTCAGCGATAGGGGTTCTAGGATTTCCAATTTTTCGGGCTGCTTCATGACTCCTTCGAACTTTGCCCATGGCACTACTTTACCGGAGCCCACATTGAATGCTCTCCACACTCGTACGCCAGTTTCATTGTACTCAAAATTGTTGAGTAAGCTTATGCCATCCCATTTGATATTAAAGGTACTTGACGGCTTGGCAGCAACATAGCTTACGTTCACTCCTGTGGTTCAGATTTGGCCAGATTCAATGGCTGTTTTGAGCTGTAAAGCGTTCATGACATCATTGCCTTCGTTTACGTACCTTCCAACGTCTCCTTTGGTTGTTGCTGCTTTGCGATCAAATACCCTCTTTCCACCTTCAGGGTCCGAGAAGTCGTTTCTTAGAACAGCCACTCCTACGGCATCACCGGCCAGCTTAACTGAGATGATTGAATTTCCGCTGTGATAACAGCCAGCGTTATCTTGTTTGTAATAAGCCATTTCCAGGTCTGGAATTTCCTTTTTCAGGGTAGTGAGGCAGTCAAGCATTATCGAAGCCACAGTCACACTGTCTTGGGCGCAGCTTTGAAATACGTGAACAAGTGTTTGCGATTCAAAGTGCTCAGAACCCTCTGACCGTCTTATGGCAACGCTAATGTGCCATGGCAATCCTCGCTTCGCAAACCAATCTGACTGTGCCTCTCGATATTTTCGGGGCATATATTTCATTGCCCAGTGCTAGACTAACAGCACCCATCGGCTGTCGAGTTTGGCTAAAACTGAATGCTTTGCCTCAGCTTGGTGGACTGAACGTAGCTGATGGGCTTTCCAGCTAATGATATCATCCCTTGCCTGTTTGATAGTATGCAGCATGTCAACTTGATCTTCTGCTGACGAGAGCGCAATTGAACACTTATCTTTTATGGTACGCATGACTCTAACTCATAACACTGCACACATGACTCATTGTGGAAGTGGTCGCAGGAGCCCCGAAATTCTGCATTGCTTGGATCGCTTAGCGCATAAATTCGACAATGATCGGAACCTCTGAGGCCTCCACTGCATGTACCTAAAAAAAAGTAGAATGACAACCGCGTGATTCAGTGCATATTTGCAAAGCGACGCATACGCATCGACATTTCAAAAAGATTACTTAACCGATTCTCAGCGTTGTATACATTTGTGTAAGCGCATTACAGTGAATTGCAACCTCTTGTTTCATGAATTAAACATAAAAAAGACTTGGAGAGAAAGAAAAAGGTAGCCATGTATCATAGTAAGAAGTCTACTACATCACTTCCGCAAAGGTAACCCATAATTATAAAATATGCACCCACCTTGTAGTCGCCCTTTAGGTACTGCTTCGACAAACGAAGTTGCTGCTTAATTTCCCTCGCCCACTGCTGAGTCTTGCCACAGTCAACAAGCTTGTCTACGAGTTTCTCTAAATGATCAAATGCTTCCGCCCGTTGTGCTGATACGTTATCAAGTCCTTGCAGAGACTTGCGAACAGATGAAGAACACACGGCCAAAACTTTCTGTATGGTTCTCTTACTCATAGGCTCAAAGTTGGTTTCACAGCAGTATTGTTGATACTGCTGGACAATGCGCTCTGGTATCATTGTTCTGATCACATTGGGTGTTTTTATGATCTCACCAGTTGACATTTTCAGAAGTTTTTCCCCAAAAGGAACATCTTGAATTACGTGTGGACTCGTTATGAAAGAAACAAAATGTTCTTATTTTACAGGTTCAATCCTCATTCTCTTTTTCTCCTGGTTTGGAAGAGGAGCAGCTCTTCCATGTAACAGCCTGTGGCGTCGGGCAATGTTATAGCGATAGCTAGTAACGGCTGGAATAAACTCTCTCATCTCCTTAAGGGGTAACTTATCTGCCATCAAAGAGAGTATTTGTTGTCTGGTGCTCCAATGTTGCGCGTTCAAGTAGCTCTCAGCAAATGCACTAAGAAGCTCCGTCTCTTTTTCACTTCTGCCTTCGACCACAACCTGACTCCCTCTGCTTACAGCATGACGATCACAAAGCTCCGTCCACAGTTCTTGCGAATTTTCAGGTGCCAGGACATCAAGCATTGCAGATATACATTGTTGAGTTTTCCGTAGGTATCTGCGTTTAGTATGCTCGTGCGCTGTATTCCACGGCACTGATAACGTGTGACGTACTAGACTGACGTCTCGAAGCTGTAAGAAGCGATTAAGCTGCAACTGGGGCTCGTTGTCTAGACTGGAGCCTTCATCACTCTCTTCGAAATCTTCTTGCGGAAAAAAAGGCTCTGCCGTCTGGATGTGGAACCTTCTGGCAGAGATTCATCACCAACAGTTACCGGACAAGTAATGGCAGGAATATCAAAGTCACTCGCTTGTTCATCAACCTGACAAAAAAGTGAACACATTGCTTTGGATGGCTTCGAAATGAGATCAACCGTGTGCAAGCGCGGGGTGTCGTGTATAAAAGCGCAAGTCGCATACGAGCTGGAAAGTAATAGTCGATAATTAATTTAATTGACTGGTAACCTATCCTGATATCTTCATCCAGTTACTACTCAGTATTATTTTCCATTTGGAACATTTAGAAAAAAAGTTGAAAAGTCATATATTAATTTAAAACCTTTATTATTTGGCTATATTCTGGGATGTGATTGGCTATCCGGGCAGGGCACGTTTTTCCAATTCTTGTGCCATGTATGGTCTTGCCCAGTCGTTGACGGGCGGCAATGGCGGCGTTTTGAGGATGTGCATGCAAGTTATCCTGGACACGCCCTTCTCCCGCGTGGGTTGAACCCCAGAAAAGGGCGGAGAAGGGAGAATTCAGAGAATGCGTTGAGGTTTTTCACTTTCATTGACTATATTGGATGGAAATTTTTCATAAACACTTTGAAGAAACTCACCAAGCTTAGACCACATAGACCTTCTGTGATGTTTTCCATACCTCCTGTGGCACCCAAGTTCTGCGATTCTAACCGATTTTTAGTTTTTGCCAGGGACTGTCGACATCGTACACAAATTCCTTTAATATTTGGAGAGAAAGGATTAATTTATTCTTTTCTACTTTACACATCCCCCTTGAACAAATAGCTCTGAATGTGGCAAAAGAACAAACCTAGCCCGGGAAAAAAGCCCCACAAACCTCAAATTGATTACGCAATCTGTATTTTACCTTGTCACAAGTCAGTCTTTTACGTTCCTTTCCTTTTTTCCGAGCACTGTTGGAAGGAATTCTAATATCTGTAAAATATTTCAATTCGAGTGTTCCCCTTTTGAATAAGTCTTGAAGAAGGTGAAAATGTTGAGTAAATGCCAGTGTTTGAACAAGATTCCGACGTAAAAGTATTTGCAAAAATCCTGAAAACTCGTGAGACATGAAAATAATTTTGCTGTTAAACTTGGCGTTATTTTACGCGGCAGTGAAGTGATTTGAAGTAAGGATATGAAGTCTGTGATTCACGCCAAGTACCCTGCGTGAAACGAGAAGCTATACGGATGTTTATCCTTGCATAAAGTGAGAATAAACATTGTAACCACTTACTCAAAAATTTGTATTGAGTGCTGCAAACTAATTCCCCTTTCTGCTGCGGGTACTTTTTCAGATTCCTTTTTGTGACCGGAGACATCCTGAGGCACAGAACATAATCTACTAGCTCTTCTCCATCCGATTCGAAGGCTTGATCGATGTAACGGGCAAACAGTCATTTCCGAAAAATTGACGGGCTTCACGAAAATCCCGCTTCTTGCTAAGATAAGTTCAATCTCTGTCTCAACACCTGAAAACTGTAGAAAACGCTTGTGGCTTCTGATATCCTTGCTGCACGATGACAGCGATACTGTCTGAGTGGACGGATGCCTTGTGCGTTCCTCTGCACCACAAACGTCACCAACAATATCAAGAAAAGCACAAGACATTTTTTTTCTGCTGGAGTTTAAGCAACCGTTATCTTTATTACTTTCACCGACGATTATTACGCTTTTGCTTTTTGTTTACTTTCGTTAACTGGTTACATTTGTTTCCCGTGGGAAAATTGAATCGTTATTTTCGTTCCATAAAGTTTTCACTGTACGTTTTAAATTTGTGACATTTTGTGAAGTCTGTTTCTTTGTTGTTTCTTTTTTGTTCATGACGGCAATATATTTGTTTAGATTTTATTCGTGAGGCAGAATGTATTGTTAGTTGATCCCGTTACGTGACAGATTATCACATGTCACGCAGTCCGACACGCAGACAGGAACCTGTGCAAATCGCTAGCGGTGCTTGCCGTGTTGTACAGGATCTTTTGTGTATGGGACGTCAAAAAAGCCAAAATTAGGATCAAAGTAGACTAAGCGAAACTGGGTTGCGACACGCTATAGAAAATGACGACAACAAGTAACTTTTAAAGTTTACTCATCACCGGCTCAGTGGCTTCAATGAGTGCGCCGGTCGGCCCCCTTTACACCAACTTGCAGAGGACAGTGTTTCGAAAGTATCTTCCAAGCGGCATAATAAGGGCCTATAAAAGATTTCTAAGGTAAGGAACTATTGATGTCAAAGCAAACATAACAAGCTAAGTGTGGCTGCGACTCAAACAATGCTTTGCTTGTGTCACTGCAATGTTGATGTTGTTCATTTCAATATGGCGCCATTTACAATTTTACCGAAGTTTGGTTGGTTGGTATATTGAAACAGTAGAAGATACCAGAAAAATGAAACGATAAATTTGAAGACCTACCTTATAAGCCCTCGTGATAGTATTGCTGGAAATTTTGAGACACCACCACATGCATTTTTGTCACAATATATTAGGCCGGGTTTGACGTGAACTAAAAATGGCGAAGACGTCCTCTGGTAATTAACCCGTGGTTTCATCAGGAAGGACACGATACAAAAAATATCAGTATATCTTGGTAAAGGAAGGCCAACTGTATATATTTATAACTAGAGAATTCCTGCTGTGGCATTTTAGTTCATCTAAAGACGGCCTGAAAACTACATAATTTCGAGCTCGTACGCACTCATTTTCGATCATGCAATTCATAACAGTTTATTCCCGTCAAAATGAATATTTACACAAACTAACCTCATTTCACTTTAGCTTGTACCTATAGCTACCTGTAGACAAAAAATGGGACGAAACGAATTTTTGACCATGTCCGCAATTTTTTTATTTTTCTTTGATTTTTAGAGACATCCACTCTTAAAACCCTAAAATTCTAAAAGTTCATTTTTTTATGGTTATCTTTAACTCTGTTAGTGGTGCTATAGTTCTCTTGCTGTCTGGAGCGAATTCAAATTTTTGCAGCTTGGTATCGGGAACACTTGAGTCCATAATTTGTTGATCTTGGTATTGGTAAAGTCACTATGTTCTTTCCTCTTTCAATGGGCAGGGGACATTGAAGAGGGAAGCTGTGGTCAGCAGACCAGAAAAAGACCCTTTATTGTGATCAGGGGTCTTCTGGTGCAACAAACTGGCTCATGTAGCGGAATACCAACTACCTGCCCACCGCCGGAATCTGAAGATCGAACGATGTGTAAGTTTCACAGTGTACCTTATATACCAAGCATAACGTTCCTTACTCAACTATTGACAGACTGAACAGTATTTCGCATATAACGACTGAACGACTAATGGACTGCATGACTGTCTCTCTGTCTCTCTGCCGTCTATGCGTTGATGGGTTGTTCATTTATTCATTTATTGCTTCCATTCTTTCTTCTGATCCCTCAATCCGTCGCTCGATCATTCTTTAACTTTCTTTCGATAAGGCAATAGACCATTTTACGGTTGTCTGCTCAGTGACTTGGTCTTTGTATGGCAGCGAGGCTAGAGTTGACCTGATTTCTTGATTTTAGTACGTTAAAGATGATAGCTTCATTAGATCATTTTTGTGTTTACTGTATTAAATTAATCAGTTGTTGGAACCAATGTCATGACTACAGACTCGATCTCAATGGTTGGACATGGGATTAAAAAATATCTAAACATTAACAAGATGGATACATCGAGGGAACAAGAATTGAAACACACGGGAGGTCTACTTTGAAGCCCCGCAGGTTACGATGACATTCCTTAGCAACATTGGGTTAAATTTTGGAACTTTCAGTTGAAGGACAAATGAATTAAAAAAAGTATTTTGGACACTTCAAAACTGAAGCGAAGCTAAAGGTCTCACAAATTTCAGTTAATAGTGCAAGACTAAAAGCAAATTAAAGCAAAGAATATTTGAGGAGCTGCATTTTGAAACCTACTTAATTACAATAACAAGAGAATGTTGCAAACTTGGTTAGATACGGTTAGTACAAAGAAACAAAAGTAACCTGAATAAAGTTTGTAGTTGGTCGACCGATATCCTGCTAATACTCAGAAAACTACTTTTCGTGTCACAGTTTAACAGTAACTGATGTCCATTGTTTCCTGGATGTTAGTTTTTTTCATAAAGAAGTCATAACCTTTTGGACCTGCAACTCGCGATTTTACTCTCTTGGTTTTACTGCGTTAAAGATGATAGTTTCAATGAATCAGGCAATACTTTGGATGATCATCTGCTCACAGACTCTAACAAAAAATGGTGAAAGTCACCTTTGTGTTTTGAGCCCGCGCTGGGAGGCACCTTGGCCGAGTAGTTAGGGCGCGGAACTTGAAATCCGGTGGTCGCGAGTTCACTTCCCGCTCTGACCACTAAGCTGAAGGTTTTTTTCTCGGTAGACCCTAGTTTAAAACCTCGGTCATATTTGTAAATAGCCAACTGGTCTACCTCGCGCCAGTTGGGATTTTCAAGCCTATTATATTTCTTTGGGAGGTGTAACAAAACACTTAATGACTGGTTCCGCGTAAACAGTGAGTTTTGTTTCCCCTCGACCGTCAATGTTCTCCTCGGGTTAGCGTCGGGGAACATTGAGGGTCTTGAGGATCGAAACAACATTCACTGTTTCCCGTAAGACCAGTCACTAAGTGCTTAGTATTAAAGTAATGAAATAGACGGCTTTATCATCCCCTATCACAAGCATAACTCCACGTTTTGAGGTAGAATAGATATCAAATCACCCCAAACTCAAGAAAAACACCACTGATGACGCTCCTTACCTCCTGTTGTTGGAGCCTCTGTCGTGCTTTCAGGTTCAGAGGTTGGACCTGCGATTTAAAGAAATCAAATCATTAACCTGCTGGAGACATCGGGGAACAAGAAATTGAACCACAGCGGAGGTCGGAATTAGGTCCTCTTGGATTACGTCAAAGGTATTATTCGAACATGTTTTTCAATTTTGGAATTATCGATAGAAACAAACGAAAAAAAAAAATTGTATATTTCACCAGAAATATACCATGTAGTAAAAACATTGTGCAACATAAATCTAGCTGAAATATCCCGAGGACGGTAATACCTGCTTTCAACCTTTCACTACTCATTAATTTATCTTAATTTGCGTTTGACGAAAGAGTACTGTGAGGAGTGATCATTAATTAGTAATAATATATTGGACCGTGTGGAGTATAATTCAGGGAGCAATCGCGCAAGTAATTTCAAAATCGGACGAGCGCGAAGCGCGAGGCCGATTTGAAATTACGAGCACGATTACTCCCTGAATTGTACGACACGAGGTCCAATTACTAATTAATTGTTATCTATAACAAATTTCGGAATTAAAATGTGTTTTGAGAACTTCTTTTGAGCGAAAACGTATGTTGCGCGTTTCATTAGTTTTGAAAACTGTAGGAAACATTGCAAAGATAGCCATTAAATTGACGTGCGAATCACGTGGGTATCCAAACACAGGTGTCCAATTACAAAAAGTTCAAACTGGATACCTGTAATTGGACACCCACGTGATCGCGCGCCGATTACGTGACAAATAGACGCGCGGAGAACCAATTACGATCGAGAATTTTGTTATAGATACGATTAACTCAAATTTTAAGGTATCAGTATAACCCATTTGACCATCCGGGCGCGGTCCGCTCTAGCGTTCGTGGCTTTAACAAAAACCCATATCAACCGTATATTTACTGGAAGCTTAATAACTACAGATTATGACCCGACGTGTTTAAAATGGTAGAAATTTACTGTGTTTCGAAAATGTGAATATATTTACAAAGCTTCACGAACCCATAAATCAAGGTATACGCCCGCTCAATTTAAGTCGGAGAAAACGATTAACATGGCGTCCGTTTCTTCACGCATTGACCTCAAAAACCGTGTCTCAGATTTTTGACACATGCGTTTGTTATTATTTTACAAGAGGATAAAGTTAGAAAAGGGAAAAAAATAGGACTGCCCGAGAAAAAAAGGTATAACTTTTTAATGAAAAGAGTAATCAGAATTCGCAGACACGGTTTTGTGGGCGATCGTTCTGACAACATTCTCTCCGAATTTCAGCCAATTTGGTCCAGGGGCTGCCTAGCCTACGTGTAGCCGTACCCACCCCCCGAGGAAAAACGGGAGCTTCGACAGTTTCTTGCAACAGTATTTTAGCGCGGCTCGCGCTCATTTCGACCTGCTCGCTGGCTTTGTGATCGCGATCGTTGTCGAGTTCATTCCGCAATTTTTCTTGATTGTAAAAGGAACCCTTTGCCGCTTTCCGCTAATTTAGCGGCCCACTCTTTGTTGAAAGTGTTTTTCGCCTTCTTTGACCTTCCTTTAGCTGATGAAAACGGGCAAGATCGCTCTGTCTTCTTCGAAGACATCCGGCACTGATTATGGCGCGCGAATCGCGTGTCAACTCAGCATGATCTTGATGGCATGTGGCCTCTTGCCTCGATAATTAATTCATTTGACAGAACTTGTCAACTCTCAATTAAGTAATTAATATGCAAAACAATCTTTCTCGCGCAATAACCACCGGCAGATATAAGATTTTTTCGTGGAGTTTTTTTTATCTTAAAGATTACTTTAAGATTTATTTAACCGCTTAAAAAAGTAAAATTATGCAAAAATTGTAAATTTTCCCCTTACTGATACCTTAAGGCCCTCGCTTCCCTTCAGGAACGTCATCGTAATCCGCGGAATCCAAATTTTGGCCTTCCGTGTGGTTCAGTTCTTGTTCCCTTGATGCCTCCATCTTGCTGATGATTCGATTTCTTTTTTTATCGCAGGTCCAACCAATGAGCCTGTCATCTCGACAGTGGGTTCTACATTAGCAGGTAAGTATGTGTGGTTAGCTGTTTTTCCTCGGTACATATTAATTAGGGAAACTTATTTAGGTGCTTAGGATCGTCTAATACATTGGACGTTTACAATTATTGCTTGGGCTCCGTGCAAGGGTAAACAAAACAACTTCTAAGCTTAATTCTCACTTGCGCGGCAAACACAGGCCCTACGAACTAGTGTGTGCTGATGAACAAGAATATTTTTCTTAATTTTAATAAAAAAACGGTTTTCATCTAACAGTTTAAATCTATACCTATCGATACAGCATTGGACGCAATGATCATTCGACCGCTGCCTGTAAATTTCCAGTTGTCTCCGGCGCAACATGCGTTAAGTTCCCGTTAGAATTAATAGATTTTTCCGTATTTTGTCCCGCAAAACTTGAGGCAACCAGGGAGTTCTTGCTATTTATTTGGTCTCGCCTCAGGTTCTGTGCACCTCAAAATACCGAAACGCTCAGCAGTCTACGCAGGCCATCTTTATTGGAAAGTATGAATTGATACACAAATGTAGCTAACTAAAGATACTTTTCTCTTCACAGCTCAATCAGCGAAATACATATCTCTTGGTTGTTTCAAGGACCCCGGCATAAAGCCTCGTCCATTGCCGGTCTTGATCGCAAACTTGAGGAAAGAAATTGACTGGAAAAATCTCGGCAAGACAGTTCAGGCAAGCGCGGACGAGGCAAAGGCACAAGGGTCAGTTTTGTTAACATTTTTTTCAGTCGTGTCTTTGTAGGAACCTTAATACAATTACCATACAAGAGAGCAATCATGAGAAAGTAATGCTCCCTTTGCTACCAGTAGCGATATATACACAGTGTAAGCTGCCGTGTGAACCTATTTTTAATTTTACAAATTAAATGACCTACGGTTCTCCAGACGAGATTCGTGTATGCTGATTACCACAGACGATCTTTTTTGATTGCATGGTGCTAAAACAAGGCTTTCCGGTTGATTTTGCTTATCTGAAAAAAAATCTAGGTTCTCAGACATGGCAAGCCGGCAGGAGTTTATTGCTTTGGTTTTTCCTCTTTGGTTTCCTTTGTTTGTGGTCGTTCGCTGTAAGGTATTACAGTTAATTACAGTTTCTTTTGATTGTGTTCATAGGTATGAGTATTTTGGGCTGCAGTATTACGGCGAGTGTTGGAGTGGACCCAACACAGGCGAAACGTATGCAAAAAATGGGCGTTCCAAACAATGTGTCCACGGGGTCGGAAAGAATAAAGCCAATGCCGTTTATCGCGTAACGAACCTGCCGCCTCTATGGTAAGCTAAAAAAAATTACAAGGAGTATACGTACGTGTCATGCTCAGCCTGTAAAATATTCATTCAATAGTAGGGTGATGCGAGACAAACAAACAATTTGGATAGTGTGCTCTCGTAAGTAGCAGGCAAAATCAAAGCATTTTTGAACGTAAGTTTTTACCCGCTCTGGGTGACGAGAATTATTCAGAAGTCCACAATAGAGAAAATATATTTTATGTCAATAACCTTTGATTTAATCACGTGCATATCCCTTAGCTATGTACCGTGGGCAAAACACACTCTTGTAATGATGTCATCACGCCCTGTACTGGACTTGTTACTTTAAAAGGAAAGTCTCCTGGAGTTTTCAAGTCAGGGCATAGGAGCGTGCGTGCTTGTTTGGTTGATAATACCATGCAACGTGGTTTTATACACATTGTATATATAAATCGGTTCTTATAAAGACGTTTGTTTATAGCAGTTATTGTAACTACTTTTCATTTCTGTATCCCTTGTAGATATGTTCGTAATCTCGGAGGTTCAGGAAAACCAGCAGAGCAGCTGATGTCTTCTGTGTTACACCGCACGTACGCACTGTTTTTGTTTCTGTTGAGAGTCATCAGCAAATACAAATAAAACGAGTGATGATTTGACGACGTGTCTTTATGCTTGCTTCTACATATTTTTGTATACAATCCCCGGGGTGTACTCCCATACAAATTGGGTGGGGGTGTGCTGCCCGCTTCCCAAAACCCTTACCCCATCTATAGCCATCTATTTTCCCTACCTTATTTATGACCCGACCAAAAATTCGATACCCTAATTATGACCACAACGGCCGGCACAGTTGCCCAAAACATGATTTATGTAGGGCTTATATTAATGATCCTATCGATAATGATGAAAAGTAGCTTCTTGTAAAAAAAAACGTAACAATTAAAGACAAGAGTGCAAAAAACATACCGCTTTTACTTACAAAATGGCCAAAATCGATACCCTATTTCTGACCAAAATGGCTGAAAAATCATACCCTTTGGGCACGTCAAACTATAAAACTACGTTGGGTTCAGCTAAACTAATAAGCTTTGAACCGCTTATTTTTGAGCAAGAGGGTTTTTGAAGAGGATCCAGTTTTGAAAAGGCGTAATATAAGAACGAATTTGGAAGTGGAAAGCAAACTGAACGGGTAAAGTCCATCGACGAAATATGCTAAATACTGCAAGATAATATAAGAAATATCATATATTTGAACTGAGGACAAAGATGTGAAGACATGAATAATCATCACAGTTGTATACACAACTTAAGCAACTGTGAAGTAGATACAGTAGTTTATTTTGCTATCAACTCAGTCAGTGAAAATCCAAACTCAGTTGACGACTCACTTTAATTATGTTATAGGCTGGATGAATGGCAATTTCCCAATACTTTACCTATATAAAACTAAGATTGTGCAAGTTGGCTCGCATCAGAAACACGCAGTAGCTGAAAACATAGTGATGGACATCAGCAATATATTCTCAGAAAATGTCACAAGATTTCAAATATCTTGGGCTCCTTTTAGTCCACACCTTATACAGCTGGAAGGATGACGTAGCCGAGTACATTGCTGCGTCGAGCGCATAAGTTCCTTCTGAAACCTACTAACCCAATGCTTCACTTAAGCAAGGAACCATTCTTTGTATGGGTTTACCGGCGCAACAAACTAACGCGGAAGAACACGATTTACCAAGGTTTACAAGCTTTTTTTCTCCCAACACGCCAATTGGGTTTATTGTGCCGGTCAGGTCCGTTTAAGGAGAGCGGTCTATTGATTTTATGGAATAACTATGAGAATAATATGGAAAAGAGAGTGAAATTTATTGTGTTTTCGTGATGAAGTTGCTTATTCTCATCAAATTCATGAGATATGGGGCAAACCAATCACAGTGGCTGACAGAATGAAAGCACAGCTCAGGCACTGCTACACACAAGATATTTACCGAGAGAGCGGAAAAAACTTTTAGCTATATGAAAGCTTTAAGAAAGGAAAGGAAAAGGTTATAGGTGAAAGGCAGAAAGTGTATTTATTAATATAAAAGTACTTTGTCAAAGAAATGCAGAGATTCGTAGGTGGAATCGGTCATCACGAAAGTAAAAGATTGTTCGAAAAGTTTGCGAAACTTCTTACGCTTGGCGAGATGATTCAGCGATAACTTTCGAAAGCTTTTTGACTGGAATAAAGGGAATCTCCAGTAACGCTGCTTCGTTAGTTAATTCAGAATTTATTTACTTATGTTGAAGGCTGTGAAGCCCGTGTAGAGCACCGGAAATGATCCCCCGACCGCAACTGATCACCAGACCGGAAATGATTCCAAATTGGACCGCAAATGATTTCGAACCCCAAATGATCCGGCCGCAAATGATCCCGCCGGAAAACCAGGAATGGCATGGAAGTTGTTCCCCTCGCCGAGGTTTCAATTTTTAACCTAAACAGAAACGAGTCATAACTGACCATATTCTACATAGCTATGATTCTCAGGATAAATAGTTCTTCGGATAGGTTACCGTAGTAAAAAGCTCTTCGGAATGCCTTGTAATCGGTTTTGCCTGTACATAACAACAACATTTCATTACAATTTAATCGAAGCTAAAATTGTGAACGGTTAAATAACGTCAGATCAGTCACTCGATATTCTGAATCTCAGTTTACTAAATCGTGTCTAATTTTCTCGCCTGTACGTTTGGTCATACCCTGGGTACTAGAGACTTTTCAAGTGCGGTTTCCTGTTTTGGTTAATCACGCGAAATAAAAAAAAAACTTCTGATACCCAGGTACTCTTGTTATCGATTTTGAAAATCAGTAGCAATAAATTTTAGCAGATATCGCGTTGCAGTGGTGTAACCTATGTTTCAGGTTAAGGTTGTTCACGAAGCAAGACTTCTGATACCCAGCCACTCTTGTTATCGATTTTGAAAATCAGTAGCAATAAATTTTAGCAGATATCGCGTTGCAGTGGTGTAACCTATGTATCAGGCTAAGGTTCATGAAGCAAGACTTCTTTGGTCTGGAAATCCTACACGAAAACGGCTTGCGACTGCCATTCTTCTTTGGTTCGTTCTCGGTTTTCTAAATATGTTTCCTAAAGGTAATGATGGTAAGTGATAGATCGCTCAACATACTATGCAAGTTGACCAATCATCTCACATTTACATCATCAGTATGGAATTTCTGGCTGTAAAGTGCAGATGCGAAAGCCAAACCGGCTTAGAGTCTTGAGATGAGGACTTTCTAGCTTAAAGGACATTCGTAGGACTAAAAGGCCACGAATATGTCACGATCGCTCTTACTGGTGAAGTGGTATTAACACAAATGTGTACAAGTTGTTTATGTCTTCGTTATGACAGCATTAAGCTATTATTGTTGTAGATCGAGCTAATGGAGAAATGGCATCGCTGTTTACGACCTTTTTTCCCGTGAGTTTTTTAAAGAAATGTCAAGAGAAATTGAGATCGAATTATTATCATGAGAATTATATTTAACTTGTAGTTTACGTTGTCAGTATCTTTTCTTTAAATTTATCGTTTGCCAGTGATGAAAATAAAATTAATAAATGAACAC
>NW_028301577.1:10815000-10885000 GCF_042242905.1 Orbicella faveolata | reverse complement strand
GTGTACGAGTAGTTCAGCCGATGAGATTGCAGCATTTGGATTAGTATACAAGTAGAATTCTACTAACGTAAAAGACATTAGAATGCAATGGCTGGAGGTCGTCTGTAAAACTTGTTTTTGCAAAGTTAGGGAAGAACCTTTAAATGCAAATGAATAATAAAATTCCTGAGAAGACTAAACTGAAAAGCATTCACGGTTTCGTGACTTTAAAAAAATTAGAAAATGTTGAGGAAACTGATGAGCACGTACACAACAGCAAATTCCAAACGACAATTCAGACCACGCGATTTTTCTAAAGCGTGAAGTTAAATGCGATGTACAATGGAAATGGTTAGTTGAAGAAAATTCCAATAAAATTCTATTTAAACAATTAGTTTATTTGCTCTCGATTTCTATGAGTGATGATAGCTGATAGTGAGTGGTGATAGTTGAAGCCGCGTGTACTGTCCTGATATATATCATGTGATATCAAGTCACTGACCTGATATGAAGACGATATCATGGTCACTTGGCCGAATTTGCTCGGTAAATATCTAATCGTACCTTTTTGGTACGCGCCGGTGGCATATCAGGCTCCGAGTTTGGCCTTTTCATGGGAATTATTTGCTCGACTACGCTTGTCAACTGAAATACGAACCATGGCTATACCAAGCTCGCCTGATAAGCGGCCGAAGCGTACCAAAAAAGTACGATTAGGTGTAAACATGGGAACATTGATATTGTTCCCATAAAAAGGATGTATATCTCTATTTTTTGTCCGTAATTTGCACCTCACAGCATATTGTATAGTAAGCTGCAATTTCACTATATGTAGATTACCGTACCGTTTTCTTTTCCTTTTTTTCTCTTATACGTCCAGCGGTTTCCTCTTCTCTTGGTTTTCAAGGTATTAACATATGGCAAATGGACATGAAAGGTCAAATATTTGAACTGCGGAAGAAGATGTGAAGATCGTTGTGAATGATCATCGCAGTTATACACACAGCTTATTGAAACAGTTGTGAAATTAAAGCTTGAAAAAAATTCAGGCTTGAACGGGATTCGAACCCCTGACCTCTGCAATACCGGTGCAGTGCTCTTCCAACTGAGCTTTCAAGCCAAGGGGCTGATGAATGTTTGAATTAAAGAACATATATTTGAACTGTGAAGATAGATGTAAGGACTTGAATAGACGTAGCAGTCATGTACACAACTTAAGCAGCTATGAAATTAAAGCCTGAAAATAAATAAATAAATAAATAAATAAATAAAATAAAATAAAATAAAATAAAATAAAATAAAATTCGGGCTTGGACGGGATTCAAACCCATGATCTCTGCGAAACCGGAAGACCGGTATCAGCTTGCAGTAGCTCAGTTGGTAGTGGAAGTGTTTGTTTCTGTTGTTTCTCATATTGTTCTACCAAAGGGTATCGAGCAATTCATGTGAGCCCTTGCAAGAGCTGCCACCCGACTCGTTGATAGCCGGCGCTGCACCGGTATCACGGAGATCATGGGTTAGAACTTCGGCCGTCAAGCCTGAGTTGTTGTTGTGGTGATTTTTCTTTATTGTTTTTATTATATTTATTATTATTATTATTATTTATTTATTTATATTTGTTTTAGGCTTAAATTTCACAGCTGCTTTTTTAACTTTGTGTATATAACTGCGATAATCATTCATGTCTTCATATCTTTCTCCTCAGTTCAACTATATGATCTTTCATATGTTCACTTTTATCTTTACCATCGTACTGGTATACTACGACTTCAAAACGTGACCAGCTCCCTGTTTTGTTGGCTCGGATAGCTCAGTTGGCAGAGCACTGCACCGGTGTCGCTGAGATCATGGGTTCGAACCCCGTTCAAGCCTGGATTTTATTCAGGTTTTAATTTGTTACGTACAAACGGTTTTGGTTTTCTTGCCCTGCCGGCTTTTCTTTCTTCTGCCATTTCTTCTTTTTGGACCCAAAGTAAGGAGGTGGGTGGGGGGGGCCTCCAGGCCCGTCCCCTAGATCCGCCACTGGAAATGATTATTCATGTATTTACGTATCAACATACTTTTCGTTAGAACTGGTGATCGATGGATGACCTTCATAAAACTTGATCACGTGATAAACATCGTATTTTCCCCTGATCAGGCATTCGGCTGGAAAAATGAGAAGTCTGCATATACAGTTTATATGATCTCTCGGGTGCAACAATAAACTGAACCTTGATGAAAAGGGAACGAAAAAATTTCACATTTATTGTTTCTTATTAACACCTCGGTCTACTGCCGTGTGTTTGGGGAATCAGAGGAAATTGCGTGACTCCAGTCGCCATTAAATCTGACACGGCTATATATGCCTCTAAACTGATATTATAATTCTCTGATACTTTATTTCATTTTTCAATACAAAAGACATCATCAAAAAAGGTGGGTTAAAAACAACTGTGGAATATATTTTAGATCATTTTAGTATGCGTGCATTCCCACAATTTACAAAACTCAACCATGATGTGTTGGTTATCACATCCTTATCTAACACGCGCTTATGAAAATACCCCTATGTACAAGAAAGATACATTATGACAAATAAACCTACTTCTACCTTCCGGCAAGTGCCAATGAGGCGAATTATAAATGCTATTTACCTTTTGTAGTTTGATATGCCCCTCGTTATATAAGGATTACCGCTACCATTTGAAACATAAAGAATTCTTCTCTACAAATACTCTCGTTGCAATAAGAAACATAAAATAGAAAATGAGGAACGTTTGACCGTACACTCGCATTTGGGCTCACCTATCTTGTTGGCAATATAAGTCTAGAATTCAGGATAGCTAATTTTTAAGGTGGCGTCTGGCCTAAAAACATCAAGTACTTACATGTAAAGGCAACGCAGATGGTAATATCGCAAAGTACAATAAGATTTTCATTCTCCTCGACATTAAGAATCCGAGATCTTTGATTCAACACAAACGTGAGAAGAAATTTCTTACGATTTTTTTAATATTAGCGACTTGTACGTTTTAGTCTCCTCAATCTGGCACGTAACGCAAAGCATAAGTTGAATTCATTTGATTTTATCTAAGAAAAGGAAAAGCGTTGAGAAATTAACTTTTTTTTAGACAATCAAGAGTTTAGTTTAACTTAGAAGTCTTTTCTATTCACCCTACTGGCGTGCCATTATGTGAAACATCTTGTAAATTAGGCAAGGCTACTACCAAGTCTAAGGTACAAACGATGAGTAAGACAAAACTACATTTGAACGCATAAATGGAGGTTTTAAATTTCCCTTACTTTCGGATCTCAGTTAAACATTCGCGATGCAAAAAATATGTTAGGCTTCCAAGTCTAAAAGACTTAGCCTTTTAGGGTCAAAGCTATAAAATTTATATAAATGAGGGACGATATATGCGGCCAAAACTACACTCAACGAATTGCAGTCTATATTCTTTCACAGATACGTGTTTTTTCTATGCGAGACATCGTTTTCATCTTCGTCTTCCGCTGGGACCGTGGACTCGGTCCATCTTCGTTTCCCGCTCGTGCCCTCGCCATTGTATACCACTTGACCAGCTTGAGTCCCATTGGTCGTTGTGTTATCGGCGAATGGTCCGTTCGCGTGGAAAACTACGTCGCTGGATTTTAGCTCGTCAGGATTACGCTCTGCGTTGGCGTGGAAGACAACGTCTTTGCTCTCAAACGCAGGCGGGGGTAGGTTTGGCTTTTGCTTCAACACCTCATCGCTCAGGAAGGTCCGTGAGCCACTCAGGTTTGGACTGTCCCTCCCCACTGTGTTTAAATAGCCCCTCTGAAAATGCGACTGCGGATGGTGAGGTGTGTGTGACGTCATTTCAATGGCGAGCTCGGCGCTGGCGGCCTGGTAAGGAGTCGCCGCTTGTTGTACCTCTTTCATATGCCACTTATACCACGTGTAAACAGTCAACGAGACCAAAATAACCAGGGCGACAGCACAGACCAGTATCATAAAACTGCTGAGCGTATCCAATGCCATATTGATCCTGTTTGTCTTAGTTCTGTTGTGCTAGCAAAGAGCTGAGGGGAAAGACGTGAACAAAATCATGTAGAAGTCAACAGTAATAACAACTTACGAGGGTCGACAAAAGTAGTTGATACATTTTATGGAAACTATGATATTTAACCTGTAATAAAAACAATGAAGGGCTCTAGAATATTAGTTAACATTTGGCTTGGGAAGATCTGAACAATTTTGTTACTCTTGTAGCTTCCAATGAAAACAGGTTTGTAACCGAAAAAGGAAAATTCTGGCCGCTATTGCAACATGATGAATGAGTGCTACCAGCTGAAGATTCTCTTTTTTTTTCGATTCCAGAAACTGACAACTTTAACAAAACTGTATCATAGCCCATATTCACGATAGCCGCCATGATGGTTTTCGTATTGTAACGCAAATTAGCCAGCCTAAATGGTCAGGTGTCTGCACCAAAATCACATTTGGGAGCCAAGTTATGGAGTAATGATTTTATTATTAATTTAAGTTTGAAAAAGGTTCTTGATAACTTGACTTATTAACTACGCGAGCCGTTTTCTTTTTCTAAAAGCGCCGAAATTGTGTAAAACTTGGAATATTTTCACCCCAATACTGAAACCAAAGCATGGATATGAAAAAATCCTCATCAGACATGATGAAATTTGCCGATTTTAGCTTGTTTACCCCGTCAGAAATCACGTGCCTGATTTGCATGTAAAAACAAACATGGCGGTTATCGACAATGAGGCCTATTACTGAACGATATTCTGGGCCCGAGAGCCGTTTGGTTCTATTCAGGCGGTGGAATCTTGGCGCGATAAAGGAAATCTGCCCACACGCAGAGTTACATTCCATGATAAATTTACATTTACAAGTTGGTCTGGACCTAAACATGTCAGTTTTCATTTTATAGTGAAAAAGGTTATAACACTAGTACTCTTGTGTTGTCGTATAGTATGATCGGGTACGTGTTTTCGCGGTAATTAAGTACCCGGCCACATGTACAAGACTTTGTCTGTGGCATGTGTTTTGACTTACGCCCGAGACTTCAACAAAAGCCAACAAAAATTAGCAATTTAAATTATGCAAGTGATGCAGGACATTTATGCAAACGATACTACTGCAAACGATATTTGCGATATTTTCTTTGTAAACAGATAGCACGTTTTGCGTACAAATTGATACCTCTTCTACTACTTTCTATCGCAGAAAGCGATTAAAATCCTTATATTACTATTAAGAATGATTTTCATCTAAGTGTAACATAATAAGCCCTTCTTGCAAGCGGTCTTTAAAATTGAAAGTTAAACAGTACGACGCGATGTACACAACATCACAGCAGTGTTTTAAAGTTCTGTTTGCGAGCTCGTTTTCGGCTGCAATCAGCCGACAGGGTATGGCCGGCTGATAACATCAACACACTATATGGACAGTACGAAGTCCAAGGGTTATAAAGAAGCTAGTCAAAATCTTGTAATGAAATGATGCGTAACGTAAGTTCTACCAAACGGTTCAACGCTTACTTACCACCAATATAAAGCCAATTATCTCGTTATTTTCCGCAACGCAGAGAGCCAAATAGAATCACTTTACGGGTATAGAACTGCTTACTTCGTAGCAAAGTATTCGTTGCGATCTTAAGTTAACCGTCAGCCGGTGAAAATATAAACTCCCCCATATAATTTACAGGTATTTAATAACTTAAGCCAAACGAAGCCGAACTACATCTACTCTCAAAAAGCTCAATAAATGACACAAAACCAGTTTAAATGTTATAGCCAGATACTTACTGTTGTATGGGATATGCTGTGCGCTTTTGAAACCGGATAACTTAGGATAATTTCTTGCTTCTGACCGTCTGGGTAGCCGGTACTAACAATCACTAAGGTATTGCTTTCGTTAACCCTCAACAAGAAAAGAACACGTTCCAATTCAGTGACTATGCGTGAAATTTGCATACGTATCATGTGGGTAACCTTTTGACTTGATAAACCAACAAACGTACCCAAACCCACCCCCTGAAAACAACATGCTGCGATTTAAAGTACTCTCCGGTACATACCCACTTCAGCGAAGTTGAAAAGGAAGACTGAATAAAAACAGTCCTGATCAAGGCTGGGAAATACTGATGAGTAAAAACTATTGTTTCATTATATTACTTTAAAAAGTATGTGGGAAGAGATAGTTTGGCGTGACTTTGTTGAATAAACGGTGGATTGGACATCCCGGCCCGGAAGGAAGACGTAGGCAGGAATTTGCGTAATGGTATATACATGTGGTCACGTTTCCGAGCCATTGGGTCACTAATCTCGGAGGAAATTTTTTTTACTATCCGCCTAACAATCCGAAATCTGCTCCCTGCTTTGCAAAATTAGATGTCTCATATGGCAACGCACCTACGTTTTGAACGCTTACAAGTGTGTTTCTTTTTTGGACAAAATCATTGGAAAGGGAGGGACGCGAATGAGTTCAGGTCAGTTCATGTAAGAGCTGTTTTCAAATCCAGTTTAACTGGATTGACCGGATTCCTCTTCGAGTTCCGCTCGGTTCGGTCACCCCCTGTTTGTGACTGCGGGCTCAGTTTCATTGTCACGCTACGTTGATATAGTATGTCGTGTAGCATGTCATGTAATATCCTAGCTCATCACGTGACCTCTTACCGCGCCAAGCTGGCAAGATGGCGGCCTCCGCAGTGGAGGAAAGTGAAGTAGTTAAAACTTTGTCCGTTACTTTGGGAATTTCGAGCGAAACTATTGCTCAGCTTGCCAGCTTGAGTGAAGATGCAGCCACAGTTCTACTCAAAGTTAAGCAGGTTTTTGATGAGCACTCGAACAAAGATGAGAAATACCGCTCTGACATGGCTAGTCTTCGACGTGCACGTGTGGACGCAGGTTTGAATTTTTCTGTTATATCTGTGAAAAACATGCCAAAAACACTTTATTTAGCTCAATGCAGCTCTTATTTAAGGTTTGAATTGAATAAAAATTTGTATAACTATACTATTTTCTCACAAATCGCGTTTGTATTGTTAATATTGCATGCACTGCTCTTTAAATTTGGCATGTTGGTTGTTTCGACGCAAATATAAAGCTTACAATGTTTCATTAACTTTATAGAACAACAGTTCAGCCAGATAGAGAAGCAGCTTATATCCTGCAATGCTAAGCTTGAGTCAGAGCAGAAGCAAAATGAAAGACTTCAGAAAGAACACGATGAGACTGGTAAGGTTATAAAGAGTATTCAGATTTATTCACCAATCTGGAGGACTGCAATAGTAAAATCCAGGGAGCTACTTAGCCTGAAAGGTTTTTCTAACAGTCAAGCCTAATTGAATTTAAAACATATGGACACTGTTGCGACCAAATTCTTCCTGAAAATTTTTAATGGGCCTAAATTTTCACAAGGATCAAACAGTGAGACTTGTAGTTGAGACACCAGCTCAGATCAACCACTTAACATGTACATGTAGCTCATTTGTAGTTTGACTAATTGAAGTCATACGATAAGAACTTAACTTAAGATTAACTTTCTACCTCTTTGAAGCAAAAAGGGTCTTGGAAGAGTTAAGCAGTATACTGAATTAGTCTGCTTGTTTTTTCTTTTTTAGTTGCTACACTTACAGAAAAGCAAAAAAGACTTCTGGAAGTAGAGAGTATCAAGGAAGATGCATCAACAAATTATGTAAGCTTTTATGTATCTATACAGTGTAGCTTTAATGAGTTTTGGAATAGAACATTGGCCCTAAGAGCAGCCAGTTTGCAGTCTTGGTCAGCCATGTGTGTGGTGTTCTTAGGCAAGACACTTGACTGTCTTTTGTCAATCTGTCAATTTTCCAGTACATACCAGCAAGCTGTTGGGAAAACCAGACTTATACTGTAGTATACTTAGATGAATTTGTAATGATAGGAATCCCACTCAGCAAAATACAGATGTAGCTACATGTATTTACAAGGATACTCATTCCATACTGGTAGGCATGGTGGCCTCATGGTTAGTGCACTTGACTCTGGATCGAGTGATCCAGGTTTTTGTGCCCTGGCGAGGTCATTCAGTTGTGTTCTTGGGCAAGATGCTTAACTCTCACAGTGCCTCTCTCCACCCAGATGTATAAATGGGTACCGGTAAATTTACTGCTGTTTGTATGGTAACACTGCGATGGACTATAATCCCATCCAGAGAGGAATAGAAATACTCCCAGTAATTTCATATTATAGAAAACTGAATAAGCTCTGGCCTGATGGGCCACTTGGCTCGTACATGTGGGCCTTACCTATTTCACCCCTGTGCCATAGCAACCAACGTTAAAGTAATACACCAGTACTTTTAGCTCTTACGGCATGGTCTATGGACTGTAGGATCACAACTTACAGACGTAAGCCTTGTTAAAATGATGCTGTTTACATGTATACTGTAAACACAGCTGAATATATTTGCAATAATAAACAATTTTGTGGTGATATCCAGATAAGTCAAGGGGAAGGTAAGGTACATGTGCTATCAACCAAAGCTAAATGCCAAGGGTAGTAATATTTATACAACAAAATAACTCCAGTGACAAACTATCCAAACTTATCTACAGTTCCCAGTAAAGAGATTGAGACTTCAATGTACAACTAACAAGAATTTTTATTATAATTATACATGTACATGCAAGTTAGTTATTGCCCAAGGGTATACATGTAGGTATAGGAAATCTAATTTATTGCCTTATTTTTGTACCACTTTTAGTCACGGGTATCACGTCTCAATGAACAGCTTGAGTCTGAGAAACTGGAGCTGTTGTCTGTAGTAGAGAGGAAAAACCAGGAGATAGACAGATTAAATGGTAAGCTGATTATCTATTGTTCTGCATTATGCGGAAAAGAATTTCTGTCCCTGTAAATGTAATGAGCAATTATATAGGATCAATCAGATAACAAATAAAATAAACTGCCTACCCTTCTGATAAACTTTGAACTGCTATCTCATCAATTAAGGTACAGTGAACATGTCCAAGTCAATTGAAGTTTTCATTCTTCTTAGATTTGCACTGTAAATAACTGGCATTATGTTTGGTAATTATATGAACATTTTGTGTTTTTTTGTGTCTTTTCAGAGGAATGGAAAACCATGTCAGAAAAACTGGCAGAAGCCAGTTCCACCAAGTGTGAGGCTCAGGTACGTGAAACTTAAGGTTAGCGTATACCTTTAGAGGTGTCTTGCATTCATGCATTCTTGCATTCTTGCATTCATTTGTGTTCAGTTTAAACTGCAAATGTACATGTACCTAAACTCCATATCAAATTAAAAGCAGATAGAGCTAGCTATCATACTATACCAAGAATTTTAAAATAAAAAAGTAAATTGAATGTGAAGGTGAATTAATCAACATGACACGAGCGTGGGACAATTAAGAAAGTATGCAGGACACCTATCATATATGAACTCAGTTAAATGACCTTGCTCTCCATGAGTTCTCGTAGCTCAGTGGATAGAGCACCCGCCCGGTGTTCGGGAGGTCATGGGTTCGATTCCTGTCAGAGACTCAGAATTTTTCTTTGTCCCACGCTCGTGTCATGTTGATTAATTCACCTTCACATTTCATTACCGAGCTTAAAATTCACCATCTTTATTAACTTATCACTAAAAAGTAAATTGTCAATTTTTTGTAAATGCAAAGGTCCAGTCACCTTTTTTTACACTTTAAACTTTGCACATACATGTATAATGTATATAATTAACAAATAAAGAAGCCTAAGTCATGTATTACACTGCGATAAAACACAAGGGACATATAAGAACACAAGGGAAATGTAGAAAACATGAGCCGCAGGCGAGTGTTTTCTGCATTTTTCAATTGTTCTCAAATGTCCGGAGTGTTTAATCACAGTGTAATACCCAGCTTAGGCTTCTTCATTTACTTTATGATATAGATTTTACATGAGCAAAACAATAAAAGACGCTTTTTCTATGTTTTGTAATCTGAAACAACATGGGTTTTTGACCAATCAGAGTGCGCACAATGTATATTATTATTATTATTATTATTATTATTATTATTATTATTATTATTATGATACATTGAACTCACTGTCTCTTTTCTGATTGGGTGAAAACGTACAGTGAATTTTCAAAATCAGCTCCTGTAATGTCATCTCTGAAGATTATACAATCATGTCAAGGACGCTCAATTTCAAGGGTGATCATGTCATGTATGACCGTGGTGCATGGTTTCTAAGGGTAATCATGTCAAGTTCGCACACTTTGTGTTGCTGTCGTCAGTGAAGAAGCAAAAACATTACTTCCATTTTTTTTGTTCAATGTATAATAAAACAATTATTAGATTCGGTTTTTGTGATATCCAGAATAATCAAGGTCTCGGTAACGGTTATCAGTCTCAGCTTTCGGCTTTGGCTGACAACCCCTACCTTGACCTTGATTATTCTGGATATCACAAAAACCGAATCTAATAATATTATTGTTTATAAACTGTGATGTAAAATTGGATAAACATGTAAACTAGGAGGTGGTATGTATGGCATATTGGTGTAATGCTGTTTGTGTTGTCACTGACTGACAATAAGTGCTTTATATTATATTTCAGGCAAAACTTGATCAAATTCAAAGTCAGGAAACTTCCTTTAAGGTGGATGCTGTTTTGTAGATTTATGCACTCACCACTATGCTTTCATTATACATGACAGGAATTTGATCTTAAACACAAGAGAAGTTTCAAAAGCACAAGCCACATGCAAGTGTTTTACAAGTCAGTTTCCCAAGTGTTCTCAAATAACCAAAAAATTAAAAAAAAAACAGTTTGCTGTACTAATAGGTGTCGATAAAGCATGCAAAACAACAATAATTTGGACATCTTGTTATACTTTAATACATACAGTACTCAAGAATGGTATGAACCAATACAGCATGTACAGAACGCAGTCTTTATTGTAACTTTACATGTTGTTAATGTTAACAGCCTGTGAGATGTACTCAACCAGCATAAGCTGCCACCCTAGTAAATGCCCTGTTATCCTAGGCAATACTTTGTTTAAATCATCACACAATTTTTGCATCATTATTATTTGACCAGGGTATAAAGAAAAATTTATTTTCCGGCTCGCCCACAGGCAAGCTCGAACTACTGTATGGTGTATCATGTACTAGTTCAAAAGTCATTCTCGCTATCCCCCCAAACTTTCTTAGAGCACAATCTGTATTTCAATTTCCTTAAATTTCATTTTAAGCCTAAATGCATGATCTGTCCAGCTCTACCGATTATTCCATCATGTTTAAATACATGTAAAGTTATTCAGCTCAGTTCAGTTGACTTTACAGGACAATTTATATTCATATACCTTGACTGGTAGTTTTAACTTTTGACTGGTAGTTTTGACGTTTCATTATATTCTATCCCCAGTTTCGTGAAAAGAGAATTGAGCAAGAAAAGGAGCTCATTCAAAGACAGAATAAATGGCTTAGTGAAGAACTAAATAGCAAAACGGATGAGTTGGTCAAACTTCGGAAAGAAAAGGTATTGTGCTATGAAAGGTGTAAGTGGCAGTTTTCAGTTTGATTCATCTCTAGGAAGAGAGTTACATGTTAGGGTAAGGCTTTCTAAGGTTAGTGTCTAAATGTATCTGTTTGGATATTAAGAAAACTTGCATTGCACAGTGCAATTTTATTTTCAGATCTGCAGCCATTTCATTTTCAGTGATAACATTATTTCAACCATACATATTAATTACTGTATTTTGATATTTGTTAACAGTCTTCTCAAGTATTGGAACTTCAGTCTCAGTTAGATGAGAGAACTGAAGAGGTGAGGATTTTTCTGAAACACATGCAATGAAGCCCACTATCATTTAACCTCAAGAGAAACTTGCTAGTGTCTATTGAGGCAGGAGCCAGGAGAGGGTGGAAAGGGAGGGATTAACTTGTAAATGTTAAACAAATTCACACATCACCCTTGCTTTGTAATTAGCTACTATCAACATTGGCTTCATTCCTAAATTTACACACCATACGTGTATGTCTTTTGATACTTTTCATGCATCACACTAATTTTTTGCCCTCATTTGTCACGCTTAAACCCTTTGGCACCCTCTTCATGGATGTCTTAAAAAGATTAAGGGACATACCAATAGAGGGGTATTGCATATACTGTAATCCAGGGACAGCGGAGGTGCATACAATAATATTATTAGGAGGTCAATAAAGGATTATCTGACTGTGTAAGGGACTGATAGAGGTACATGTAGTAAACAAAGGATAATTTAGATGTATCAAGTTATAAGGGGTCAACAGAGGAGCATATACAAGGGACTGATAGTCAAGAGGTATTATTCATTTGTATATAATTAGGTGACAAATGTATATGTATAAAATTATTAGGGTGCAGTAAGGAAATATTCTTTTGGCAAGGGAACAACATAAGGACTAATGAAAAAAGTTCTGAATTTCGACAAATATTCAATGTGATGCTTGAATTTTGTGGTGTAATCAATATTTACATGCTTGTAGTTTTTATTATCTTCCTTGCAGCTTTCTCATTTCAAAACATCAGCAGACACTCTGAAGGAAAGCAATACTGAAATGAACAAGAAGGTGGAAAGCTACATGCAGAAGTTAAAAGAGGTAAGGTACAGGAGGTTGCATTGTGGGTTTCACATTCAAAACTTAATTAGTAACTAAGGGCCCAGATGCACTGGGCAAATTTTGGTTTATTTTGCGAAAAAATCTGTCATCAATTCCCTGAGACAAGTGCCTCCGGTGATTTTTAGATCTACCAAATTTTGTCAAGGCTTACCAAACTTCAAAGACGCCGTTGTCCTGCCTCGGAGCAGGACAAATTTTTGTCAGGCGTGAAATCTGACTGATTTTTCAATTTACATGCCATGATTTGAAGGAAAATGTCAATCAAGAAAATTTGATCTCTTTTTTTAGTCGGAGTATTTCAGTCCAAAGCCCGCCAAAATTAAATTTATATTTGCGCGGCAATCAAACAATAAACATGGAAAATTCATACCTCGGTATGCTCCATGACGATCCGTTCGCACAGTACAACTATTACGGTTCCCAAGTCTACGTTAATGTTCCAGCTGCATTTCCAGGACCAAGCTCTGCTCAATTTGTACATCCGTATGTCCACCCGAGTCAGCCGAGTACAAGTACAAGTACAAGTTTCATGACTACACGTAATCAAATTGAAAGCAGCCAAGCTGAGGATTCAAGAGCAGACGAGAGCAGAAAAAGAGGCAAAGGTCCAAAGAAACAAGCAGCAATTTAATTTCCATGTGATTGACACTTGTGGTTAACAAATATTTTGCTGTGATTCAATGCGCCCACGCTTGGCAAGTTAAAAATTTGGCAGAGACAAATTTTGTCGAGATTTTTGGAAGGGCCAAACAAATTTGGTCAGTCCAGTGCGTCCAGACCCTAAATTCCAAGTTCATTTGTTGTTCAAAAAAGGTGCTCTCTGGTAGTCCTGGACAATCAGATTTTCACTCTCACAAGTTTGCCTTATCGGCAAGGGCCCAGTCAAGTCATCTGTCAATAACATTAAAATAAGCAAAGTATAATTGTCCAGCATGTGGTTTCTCTATTTTTTCCAGTTAAATTTGAACAAACCATACTGCCAAAATTTTGCCTTTGCACGTACACTCCTTCTCCCTCAGAGTAGTAAACTGGCTTGAGCCCGCAATCCAAACGAAAAACCAGTACCTGTTCAGCAGCCAACTTCAAAAAATTACATGCAATCTAAATGAGTTCTTAACCTGAGCCCACGATATGGTCACATGATACTGGTCAGCTGATACTGGTCAGCTGATACCTTGTTTTGACAGCTGTCAGTTAACCATAAATTGGATGTTCAATATCAAAGATGTACCTATGGTGATGGTGCTACTCTCTTATTTTCCAAGGGATGGGGCATGGGGTATGGGCATACGTATGTACAGACAGTCACGTGACAACCATAATTTTTAGATTAATGGGTTAGCAAATTTTCTAAGGTATGGGGCTTTGGTCACGGGCCTTGGGTGCACAGGAGCTCTGCTACTAGGTTATCTTATCCAGTCTTGGCCTGTCTGTCTCTTGAAGACAACTGAGTTTATTTGAAGTACATGTACACTATAGAAGGGTTTGGAGTTCATGAGCAATGACATTGATTAGTATTGTTGGCCATTTGGTAGGCTCGTGAGCATTTTGTTAAGATGGAAGACCACTTCAAAACAGAGCTTGCCTCACAGTCAAAGTTGGCAGTACTTTATAAGGTAACTGAAAAGTTATTGATAAAAAAGGAAATAAAAGAAAAGTTAGCAACAAGCTATATTATTCTCTTCCAGAAGTTAACCTCTCTCCATACTAACAAAATACAACTGAAACCCTTAACAATAACTTAAGTTTGAATTTCTGACACCCAATAGGGGACTTTAGATTTGAGTACGGGTATGAAATCGAGTGTGAGAATGACTTTTCAGTTCTTTGCAGTGAAATAATAGTGACATATATGCAGTGATAGCACAAGAAGAACCAAGATACATCATTGGATATGATTTGATCGTCGTATTATTCCCTTCTACATTTCATTGTAACAATTTATAGTTAATTTCATTCGCTAGCAAAGAGATTTTGAGACATTTTCTAAATCTTTACAAGTTATTTGAAACAATGCTTTTCAACATTTTATTTCTAGGACAGTGCTGATGAAGCAAAACGGAAAAGTGAAGACTTGTTGACAGCATGTGAAGAACTTCAAAAACTGTTAAAAGAATCAAATGAAGGTATGTGCACCTGCTGGTAAACAACTATAGAATGTTAGTACTTTAAATAACTTAGATATCAGAGTATAAAATAAGATAAACAAGTACATGTGGTCATCATCACCTGACTTATACCCCAAGAAATGCACCAGAAACTCTGAAAGTGACCACTTTTCACCCATTTTAGCTACAGGATTAAATTGAAAAAAAGTTAACTAACCTGAAGAATCTAACCACTTATAGTTTAAATAAAAGATTATCTGAGATCAGAATGTAACTACAACATTTATAACTTACAATATATGTAATTTTATTGGAACCCATTGGCAAGTACATTTTATTTTAATTTGTTGCAGAGTTCTTTCGCTATGTTTTGAACTGTTTCAACAAAAGGCTTTGTGACATGTACTTTCTTGTAACATGTACTTTCTTGTACCCTTAGGTCGTCTTGATCTTGACAGTAGGTTAAGTGAACAAGAAAATTCTCATGCAGAGAAAGTCAGGGAGTTTGGTAAGTTATTACATGTAATTTCTTTTGCCACCACATGTTTCAAGTTAGATAAAAATACATGTTGAGGTGGAACACCAGGCACTTAAAAAATGGCAAAGTTTTGGCAAAACATTGTTACTCTACATGTATATAATGAAGCTGTACAGTTTTAAATTTCATTAATGCTAATTATTGCTGCTCTCTTTACAGAGGAAAGGATCAGTAAACTAGAGAAAGAGCTTGAAAACGCTAATGATTTGTTAGCTGCTGCAAGGCAAAGAGGTAACAACAGTACATGCACCAGTATGTATTAACTAAGTTTTAACTTTACTCTGTACCTACAGATTGGAATCCATGTTGGTTGAAATTGTAGCAACATTAGATGTGTTCTCTTAATAAGCTTATGAAATTATGTCAGAAAAGCTGAGAATTTTAATGAGTGTTTGTCTCAAAATGCACAGTGACCTAGTTATGTTATTTTTTGACTTCATCCACATTATAATCCATTTCCATCTAATCAGTGCTGTAGTCATGAATTGTAAGTGGTTCTTGATTGTGCTCATAAATATATTAAGTTTCTTGAAAACATGCTAATGTCAGTGACCAAGTATCTAGTCCTTGATCGTACCCACCACTTGACTTTTGTACCATGAAAGTGACTTTGTGATGTGAAAATCTTGCACAGGTGTAGCACCTCTAACTCCAGAAGAGTTAAGTACTCTTTCACCAACTGCTGCACTTACCAGTTCCTATATGAAATCTGGAATGACACTCACCCAGGTATATTGTACACGTATGCTATGTACATGTATAATGGAATAAGATATACACAGGATATTTGCAACAGTCTTTTATTGTTGTTCTTTTTATTACAAATTCAAATTCACGCTTTTGATTGTGTACTGTCACACTTACTGTGTGTTGTGATTAGAATATTTGCTACATTGTAAATAGTACATGTACACGAACCTACTTGTAGCTCATCATAAGTGATTCTCCTGTAGGTCAGGGGTAAGACTATCATTCCAAGCAATTTACTTACACGTAAGGTCATGGAGTTAACTCTCATTAGGCTCAGAATTGTTTCTTTGTTGGTGCTCTTGACAAACTGGAGACAGTTACTCACAATATTGTTACAATCTACCGTCACTGATGTTGAAAACCAAATCACTGCTTATTTAAATTTGTTCTTTTGCAGATTTATAGTCAATATGTGGAGGTGCAAGATGCATTACAACAGGAAAAAACTGAAAACACTCGACTAAAAATGTACCTGGATCAGATACTTAAGGTACACATGTAGCTGAACTATGGAAGAACTCTTGATGTTTTTTTTTTTTCCATCTCTTTATCCTGCAGACTTTTTTGGTAGGGTGCTGATGGTTCTGAAGGAATAATCACTGACAGTGATTTACATTGCAGGAAATTGAGGAAAAAGCCCCTGTTCTTCTGCAGCAGAAGAGAGACTATGAACAGGCATTACACAGCGTGGATAAACTCACAAAGAGATTAGACGTGGCTCTTATGGTGAGTTGAACAAATTATTTCAGTCAGCGATAAGAACAACTGCAAACTGTGTACATACATGTATTTGTTGTAGTGATGGGAATACTTGTAATTATTTGGAGTAAATAAACATATGGAGTAAAATTAATGTCAAGCTTATTTCACCATGGTGGTTGTTGTATTTAACATACTTTTTTTGTGCTTGTCACTTTAATTTAACATGACAACAGGAACGTGATGAACACACGGTATTTGTTGAAGAAGCTACAAAGAAAAGTGAACATCTGAAGAGAGAAAATGACAGACTGAGGAATCTGTCTGCTGATTTAAGTCAACAGGTTTGATGCAAACGTTACTTGTTTAGTTTTAGTAACTAGTTTTATCTAGTGTCCCTATTTAGATTGTTCCGGATACATTGTAAGTGAGGGGTCCCGGGTCAAAACCCAACAAGGTCAGCTGCATGACCTGACAAATTGATAGAAAATTTATGCTGATTTGATGGGAGCAGTGGGAATTGACCCATTGGAATTCCTTGTCAACACCCTGTCTTGAAAACTTATCTGGAACCCTGCATTTATTGGTTGTAATACAGTTATTTCAGATTGTCATTTCAAGAAAGGCGGTCAGTCAGTCAGTCAGTCAGACAGACAGACAGTCAGTCAGTCAGACAGTCAGACATTCAGACAGATAGTCAGTCAGTGAGTCCATCTGTCTATCAGTTTGTCAGTCTGTCAGTCCATCAGTCTGTCAGTCAACATAACCTCTGTTATCAACACAACAACTTAACTGAATAAAGAATGCCACCACTCTAGAAGACAAATGAACACAACTCTTGTTTCACTGATGTTTACAGGTTCCTTTATTCAAAGTGCATGTGTAAAAACAAACATCTGAGGGTGAGTGGGAGGATGAGGTCAGTAGTAACAGACAGCATGATCAAGACCATACATTATGATTTGATCTTTAAATACCTACAGGTCCAAGTGCTTTTGAAGGAATGTGAGGAGGCTAGAGGAGGTGTAGTCAGCTCTGAGACTGTCAGTATGCATCCCATGTCAAGTGCCGAGGTCACTAGCTCATCGCAAGTCATCTCTGAGCATCTTGTTACTTTTAGGTTGGTAGGCTCCTGGCTTGGATTTAGTAGTTAGATTGAGATTTGTAGGTAGAGGGAAGTCCTGAAAATGGCTGCTGTTGGTGGCTGGTGTTTGAACAAGTCATTCACTTTACAGTACGCTGGACAAAACTGTTCTGGATCAACGTTTTACAACAAAAAATGAAAACAAACAAATTGAAACGACTAATTTTGTGATTGTCTTAAACTCTACTAAATTCCACACATGGAAACTTATTTTTATGTGGATCACGTAAGAAAGGCTTGCATTACACCTTGGCCAAATTTGGTAACAGAGTCACAAAAGTACGTAAAATCACGTAATTTCTGAGAAATAAGAGTCACATTTAGAGTGTTGTTTTGCGAAGAAATTCTTTACATGCTGGTGGATTTTTGGGCAAGATTTTGACAAGAAAGCATAAGAAAGACTTACAACTTTATTTGGCCACTGAAATACGATACTGTCTTCAGAGACTGATCTTTGAAGTCTGTAAACTGATCTTGCCACTAGACTGGTCTTCGGCCTGTTTTGAATATGGCTGCCTTTAGCTTACACCTCGCACAAGCCACAATTGCACAAGATACTACTGTGTTAAAGCATGATCAACTGAGAACCTCAAACAATGCTATTTTTGCTTTTAAGAAAGTTTTCAGACCTTTTTTGGAGCTCACCTACCAGGAGCTTGCCATTTTCTCATAATTTCTTGCTTAACAGCTCAAAATAATTTTCTTTGGTTTGCCTTGTGGCCTTCAGTGGTAGTAGCATCACAACTTGAATCTTTGCTTCTCTAAACTGCTGATGTATTACAGGGTTATAGTGCTGTTTAGATGGATATCGCTCCTTCTTCATAACATTTCGTCTAATTCATGAAAGAATTCCACAAACAGGCAACAATGTTCTTCGCACAACAACACTGATCTAACACTACCATGTAAATGTAAACTATGACTATTTTTTTTCTCAGAAATCGTGCAATTTTCCGTACTTTTGTTATTCATTCCGCAAATTTAGATTCTCTGTAACTCAAGTCTTCCTTGCGTGATTGATATGAAATTAAATATCCATGTGTGGAATTTAATAAAGTTTAAGACACTCGCAAAATTATTTGCATCACTTTACTTGTTTTAATTTTTCGTGTTAAAACATTGATCCAGAACAGTTTTGTCCAGCATACTACTTAAGATGACTATCACTCAGGTTTTTGAAACATCAATCACTGAATTCAACAGTCTTCGGGCTTAAACTCACCCTAACAATCATGCTACACACTCTTTTGTCAAAACAAGTGGGCAGTTGAAGAGGATCAAGAAATTTGTCAACTAAATAAGTTTTGATGTATGTGAGTGGTCAAAACCAAAGAACTGAAAGGAAATGTTTGCCTTGATTAGTTAGATGTCTTTAAGTTAATGATTCTATTGAGCTGTAGTGCAATACTTATAAATGCTGTTAAATGCAATTTAACAAAGTTAACAACAAAGAGTAGCTTGTTCTTCAGTCAGCGGTATTTGTATGGTATTGCAAGCTCAGTGCACTTTGCCATTTTACCAGTGTGTTCCAGCGTGGTGGTCCTGGAACGTTTTGGTCATAGAATTGAGCCATTTCCTGCACACCTTTGGTCTATTCGATGACATCTTTCTTTCCCCCCTCCCCTCCCCATCTCCACTGTTAACTCAGTGTGACAGGTGCCTGGAAGACTGCATGGGGGCTCATCGCTAGGTTGTGGGGATTGCCAGTCATGGGAGTATTATACTGTCTAGGGGCCGGCTGGTCACAGTGGAGGCCCCTGGATATCCCAGGCACCCATCTTCCATGTAGCACAATGCAGTTGTTAATTTAGTTTTATCAACAGAATCACTAATGATATCTTAAGTGAAAGATCAATTGCCTGAAAATGGTAGAGAAAACTTGTGGAACATCTTTCCATTGATTGCTTTCTGTATTTCACTTAATATACTTTAACCACACGCAAAGTTCAGTAAATCAGCAACATACATGTACTGTAATTAACTATTATTTCATTCTTCTTTTTTAACCTGTGTCAGGAATATAGAAGAACTTCAACAGCAGAATCAGAAACTACTTGGAGTTATCAGGGAACTAAGTGAGGAGAAAGAGAAGAGGGAAGGAGATGGCATGTAAGTACTACTTGTATTTTGTGAAGATGATGGCTTTGATATACTGGGCTTTCTATTGCTATCACCTAACAGTATCAACACTTTGAGACATGACAAAAACTAGTCAATATTGTAGTTGCCATACTTGAAATTGAACAATACCGCAGCACTACATACATAGTCTGCATACGAGCCAAGTGGCCCATCAGGCCGGAGCTTATCCCAGTTTCTGTCAGTAGCATGAAACAACAAGGAGTATTTCTTCTGCTCCCTGGATGGGATGCTAGGCCATTGCAGGGGTACCCAGCATTAAACTCAGCAGCACCCATTCACACTCTTGCGTGGAGAGAGGCACTGTGGGGGTAAAGTGTCTTGCCCAAGAACACAACACAATGAGCAAGCAGGCATGGTAGTTCTTTAATAAGCTAATTTAGTTTTGGCTATTGTTATCCTTTGGCATGCATAGAAGTGCTAATTGACATTGTTAAATGGATACTCGAACTGTTTTCTAGAGCTTAAAATGTTATAATTATAAACATTGCTCGCAATGCTAAACAAAAGAATCTTCCATTAGAATTGAAGGATTACAGAAGCAGTTAGAAACTTCACTGAAGGAAGTAGACGGTCTCAAGGAAGCAAGAGAAAGACAAGTGCACATGGTTAGTAATTTCCATTATTTTTCCCACAAGTATCCTGTTTCCTGTTAATTTTTTACCTCAATTTCCCTTATCCCGAAAACCCTCATAGAGATTAGTGGTCTCACTGTGGAATCACTGTCTCTTAATTTTGTTTTAATACCAGTCAGTAATCATTTTCGATGTCATCTCATTCAGTTTTCATAACTGTTGTTTGACAGGTTGAGGCTGTCATTAGGCAACGTGACATGTACCGTGTCCTTTTAGCAAACAGTGGACAAACGCCGGTGAGTAATTGGTGAAGTGAGAGAAACAAGTGGGAAGACTTTATGTTTACTGACCCAAGGTTGTACAAGATCTGCAGTCGTGAGGATACATACAAACCATGTATCTCTATACGGACTACAAAAAGTTGACTCTGCTTTGTCTAGAGTCAGTCCCAGTGATCCATGCTTCAGGAGTGAATCTTCTTTTGTTCTGCAAGGCTACACCCAGATAATGCCTAGGAGAGGCCAGTTCAAGACTGCCAATTGTCATTAATGCAGTCATCTTCCTCACAGCTGAATGGTTAACTGTTTTATTTTTATTTTATTTTTTTTATATATATTTCAAGATACCAACAACTGATGTTGACCTGTCTGTGTTAGCTTCCACTCCATTACCTAAGACTCCTGATAAGTCCAGTGCTGAGTTGGAGGAAACTAAAGTGGCTCTTAAAGAATTGCAGAGACACTTTGAAACTTACAAGACTGAGAGGGCACAGGCTGAAGAGTAAGTCAGGTTCAATTGAATTTATCTCGTGGTACATACTGTAAATGTCTGATGTCGTGGCTATAGGTTGGCACATGCTAGCATGGTTTCGAGTAAAATACTACATACTGTACACATGATTGGAGCGTCAGGTACATGTAGTATATGCTAGTGTGATTTTGCTAGTTTAATTTGTTTGTTTTTTTGTTTTTTGTTTTTTTTGTTTTTTTGGCCTTTTTCATTTGTGTGTAAAGCCTATAAAATATCAAAGAGCTTGTTAAATAGGGCCTGTTGTTACTGTTTATTGCAATGCTGTAGGCTAGATGCTGGCACACTCTTCGTAGCTACTTTAAAATTGAGAAACAACTTCATTGAAAGCTAAATTAATTTCTCCCATGTTTTTCATTTTTAAAAAGAAGCTAATCTTTACATTTTGCTTTATTTCAGGAAATCCAGTGAAAGACTAGATAAACTACAAGCTGAAAGCCATGAATTAAATGGAACTAATGCTCGGTTGAAATCTCAGGTGAGATTGCAGGGTTGCAGAAATAATAACTTAATTTACCTCCTTGAGAATCTTAAATACAGCATTTGCTGGCAGACCGGAGGTAGTTGGTTAGAAAAATTACAGTCACAATCAAACTTCTTACAGACACCTCAATGATCTAGGCACTTTGTCATGTACTATACTGTAAACAGTTCACTTAATCCCAAAGAAATTCATAAAATTTAATATTATATCTTCCTTGTGGTGTTCCTGTTGAAGAGAGTTTTGATTGTACTGAAAAATTCCTCTGTAAATATAATATTATTATGGTAACACACTGGTCATTGTTAAGAATTACATGTACTTCTGCCTAGTTCATTCACATTATCTAGTGTAACCAAATGTTGTAACCTCTGGCCCTATCCCCCACTTACTGGAAAGGAACTAAAAAAACTGAACTATATAATCTTGTTACAGCTGGAATTTGCTGAGGAGAGATATGCAATGCTCAAGTCAAACTCAGAGGCGTTCAAAAAGGAAGCCTCTGCTGTCTCTGAGAAATCTCGTAGCTTACAGGTGGCTCTCAGTAAGGCACAAGTAACTCTTGACAGTGTTTCACAGGTCAGTCAATGTGATTAGTATGTGTAATCAAATGGTGATGAGTGAAATTAAGAAATAATTTCTCACACTTTTGTCAAACTTCTAATAATTTCCGAGCCTTTAGGCGAGGGAAGTTATTAGAACTTTGACAAAATGCAAGTGAAATCAATTCTTAATTACACAAGTAAACCATTTGATTACCTCTTAATATCATGGATGACAAATTACGCTTACAATGATCATTGAGGCATTTTACTTGAGCCTTGATGTGGAACATCTTCAAAGAGGCATTTACTTTACCCCCATAGGGGAATATAAACAGAGTTTAGGTTGCTGTTGGTGTCAGTTTTGGATAAAAATTATAGGAGTTATTGTGTAATTATAATTTATTGAAAATAGCTTGTCAATGAGTTTTTAATATGCCCATCAAATAACCACCTCTCTTGTAATTAAGCACTGCCCTGGAATAAATACCACATTTAAAATGTTCAAAAATTTAACAAAAGCTGCAGTTCTTTTTCAAGGAAATACTATTTTAACCTAGCATTGGGCTGTATCTGGGAAACATTTCATAGCCATTGAGTGTTTGGCGCTATATACACATGCCATACTGTACATGCCTAACTAGAGAGAAAGTGACATTATTGTATTGTCTACTTGGCATTAGGAACTTGCAAACACCAAGGAGAAATGTAACAAGCTTGAGGTGAGTTTCTTTTATCATTGTAAAACAACAAAAGTGATAGGAAAGTTTTACGTTCTGCTAAATGTAGAATTATTTTAATTTCCTTACAAGTTTCAAACAAGATAGAGTTGCTCTGCTGCTTGCTATCTTGCAAACAAATCTGACTGAAGCTAGAGAACTGATAACTATGTGGCTGTACTACTGAAACAAGACTATCACATATGCCACACTTTCATTTGGCTTATCTAAGTGATGAATAATTCATGAAGGATAAACCAGGGAAGATGAAAGCATCTCTAAATCAGGTAGTATACAGATTTTCACTGAGATGACCATTCTGTAACTGAAATGAGAGGGGAGCCACTTCTTGTGAGACAAATGATGTGTTTTACTTGTCTCATCTCTTGAGGCCAAAACATGTCATATTGCAGCATGGTCAAGTGGTTAGGGCAAAAAATGTAATGTGGCGATTGTGGTTTTACATTGCATTTTTACCACCAGCTGGAGTAATTTTGTTCCAACACCCCAGTCATCTGGTCAACCATCTCCTAACCAGTTTGGGTTCCCAGTTTGTTATGTTGTGTTATTTTGTAATTATAGTTGTCTTGAACATCATTCATTTGTGGGGAGAAGAAAGTTAAATATTAAGTAATAATTATGATAATTTTTTTAAAATTATTAATTACTATCCTTCAAGGAATTGAGTGACATTGTACCCAGCAATAACAAACTCAGGTGTACACTGGAGGTGTACACTGGAGGTGTACACTGGAGCCACATGACCTTTTTAGAAATGAGCTGGCCACACTGTCTCAATTAAAATGATGAAATGATAATGGTGTAGTGTTTTTTTGTACACTGTATAATATTTTCGAACACATCATTTTGGCATCAAATCTCAGGTAACGTGTGAAAACCTAAAAGCCGAGAAAGCTCTGATGAAGGAGTCAGAGGTTCGCCTGATGCAGGAAAACAAAAGTTTGTTGGAACATCAGAAGTCACAGAATGTTCTGGTTACAAATCTACAGACCTTACAGGTTAGCATAGGTTACATGTATATCAGTAATATAGACATCAGTAAGAGTGAAAAGAAATCTAGTTTTGTTCTTTTGTGCCTAAACATAAGATACAATACAATGCAATTCAATTATAAATTTATTGATACTCCCTTGGTGGGGCTTTTCAGTGACAATACAATGGGCCATTCCCTCAATGACACTTGCATACAGGGAATCATGGTAATTGCATTCATCATGTGCACATGACATCTTCAAGACATTGCATACAACTACATATAACCACGATTCCTTGTGCCTGCGTCTCAGGGGAAATGCAGGTACTAAAAAAAAAAAGAAAGAAATAGATATTACAGGCTTGTAAAAAGCGTTTATGGGCATAAACCAATTATTGGTATAAGACTTCATACTGTACTTGCTACTGTGCAGTGTGTTTTGGAATATACTTGAAGCTTAGTAAATTCACACTGGAAAATTTGAATTCTGTCCTGGAATGCCTTTGAAAAGTCCTCTGATGTTTAGTTGAAAAAAGATTATGATCCCATTGAACTCCAACAATCAACAAGACAGTGTATTTGGTAGCTGTCTGTAGAGATTTGATTGGAAGTCTATTAACTTTTCAAGTGTCTAGTAAGGCTATTTAAAGCTATTTACTTTGGAAGTTATACACTGTATATGATACAAAGATACATGATTGTATAACACACGTGACTCATTCTTCATTACAGAATAATTTGGAGAGATCAGAGTTTGAAGCCAGAACAAGACTTGGTTCTCAGGTTGAGACTCTACAGCGTGAAGTGAATCTACTGAAGAGAAAGGTAGAATCTGAAGAAAAACACCACAAGAGTATAATTGAAACATGGGAGGTGAGAATTAGTAGTTCTACCAGTCAACAGTGATGCAAATGATTGTCAGAATCTTCCATTTCGATCCATGTTTAGAAGAAAATTCCAGAGTTCACGAAGACTGAAGTCACACATTCTGTACATTTTGTTTGTCTCAATCAAAATACTATTACATCTCAAGTCTGAAAATGTAAGTTTAAAAATGCAGTTCCCTGTTCTTGTACGTCATGTCTTTCCAGATTGAGATTCAAAAGACGTGAAAAACTTAGTTTATTTGAAATATAGTCTTTTAGGAGTTAAGTTTTAACAAATATCAGCAGGAAAGTGTTGAAACATAAAATGAAACATTAATGCAGAGGGATGTTATCAGTGGTTTTGTGAGCATTTTATTCCCGTTGTAGACTAACACTACAAATATGATTTTAGTACTTTTACTCAAAATCATGTTCTTGTGTTTTCCTTTTAATTAGAAATCAGGGTTGGAATTGTTATGCGTAGAGCACTTGTCATGCTGATGAGTGAAATTTGCAATGCACCTGCCCACATGAGTGTCACTTGTGTAACACTATTGTTATAAAATTAACTTAGTAACACTTCCTTTATGGTATACAGGTTTCCACAAAATCAATGCTCTGTTGCAGTTCTCCATGACATTGTGAAAATAGTATTCAATTTCCACTTACTAGTTTCCATACACCTGTTATAGTGCAATTTGGGAGAATGTGCTAATGCACATGAATGACCAGTCTGAGCACTTACTTGTTGACTGTACAAGGAGATTTGGAGGGAGATCACTCTTGGATTACGTTGACAGTAGTGTTTGCTCACAGGAATGCATTTTAATGGTGTTGGAGGAACTTGAAATGTCATGTTTGTAGTGAAATTGCTTTGATTTTCGGTTAGAACCGTGTTCAAGAGCTGCAGTCACAACTGAATACTGAGATCAAAACACACCAGCAGGCCAGGGATCAGCTGCTAACATCAACCAGGGACATTGATTCAGTCCAGCTAAGGGTAAGTTGTATCTTTATCTCAGCTTACTGAGGTGGAAATCCTGGAATGAGGAAGCAAGAGATTAGAGCAGTCAGATACATTACATTACAGATTACATGTGCATAATAATTTAGGATTATGCTTCTCCACCTTTACAAGTTGCGACATCTATTTCATTGCAGGAGTAGAATACTCCTAGGGAGGAGTAGAAATACTCCTTCTTGCTTCACTCTACGGAAGCCAGGATAAGCTCTTTTAGTATGGTACACTTGGCCCGATTCGGACTTTACCTCTGATATATCAAGCTATTAATTGCTGGTGTTATTGTCTAGTTTTGATTAGGTTCCTTTATACTAAGTTGTAGAACAGTGAAATGTTCCAAATGAAATCAGTATATGTTATGTTTTAGTCTAAAAGCCAATTAATATGTGCTGCCTTCATTCCAGTGCACAGAAGCTGAAGCTCAACTTCAGGCTGCTGAGAAACGATTAGCTGACATCTTAGCCAATGAAACAGATTCTCTTCAGAAAGGTGAATATCTTATTGAATTCCACACTAATTTGATAGTAGTTAACATGCAGGGTTTTCTGACCCAACATAACACTCTTAAAATATTAATTTGTGTTAAATAATGGTTGTTCTGAAATCTCATGCTCAAACAAAATTAAGATTATGAAGAAAGATTAGCTTCAGGGGAAGTGCTTGCTTAGGAGAACTAACTAATCAGGAAAGTGCCTAATTAGGAAGGTTAAAAAATTTTGAAGTGGTCTTTTCACCCGTCAGAAGTTATACTTTCCACAAAGCACATCCATGTTCAGCTGGATGGCGGCTGTGGAATGGTGAATGCTTATGGTGGGCTGTCACTTGCCTCGAGGAGGTGGCTTTTAATTTTATGGGAGATAAGTGCTAAGAAGGTGAAGAGGCATATGGGGAGGTTTATGCTTAGTTGGGTAGCATGCTTAGGGAGGCAGGATGCATAGGGAAGATATTTTCTCGGGAAGGTTGTCTTCCCAGGAGAAGTCTTTGCTTAGGGAATGCACCTCCTTAGGAGACTGGTCAACAAAGGGAAGCTTACAGTATGTTCTTTCTTGGTATTGTATTAATATCATTTTTATCTTCTATTAATAGCTGATGAAGAAAGAATAACAAAAGAAATAACAGAAAAATACACTGTCAAGATTCAAGAACTTGAGCTTAAACTGCAGACGTCTAATGCACAAGTCAAGGGTAAACAACTTAATTCCTGATCTGTGAGCTGTGTTCTTACATGTACTGAAGGGAAAACACTAAGCACCATTCTTGCGCATCTTTCATTTAGTATAATTTTGTAAAGCATTCAGTTTTGTTTTTCTTGTGCTATCAGAAAAGACAGGTCTACATGAAGTCCAACACCTTACATTGTATGGGCCACATAACCTCCATGTCGACAGAGTGATTTCTCTTCATTAGCCAGGTCTAGTTAGGAGACATTGGAATGATATAATTAACTAAACATCGTAGACACGTACAGATCATTATTGGAATGCCACTTTCCAGTCACAGAGAAAAGTAATGGTGGTAACAAAATGTGATTTTCCATCTGGTCTGACTATTGAAATGTTTAGTGTCTGACAATGGAACTTACAGCTATTCTAGACTAGGAATATGTTCAAGCCACATGTATTAAAATCAAGCAAACTCAGACCTTTCCACATGCAACACTGAAACATTTAATGTAGCCTATCTTTTTATGAACAACTTCTATTTACTATTCCATGCTTAGTGATCACACCATCAAGCCTGCAAATAAGTTTTGTCTATAAGCAGGTCATTTGTCGGGACAAGGACCAGTTTTGACCTGACAAAAAGCCAGTCTGGTCAGACAAAAAAAAAATTGTTTGTCATTAGAAATTAAAAAGAGACATTTGAGACATTTTGGTATTTTAGCGTAGACTCTTCGCCAAAATATTGGTTGTAAATTCGAAAAGCTTATAAGTCAACTGAGTGTAAAGTCACTACTAGCACCAGCAAGGGGACCTTTACATTACTTCTGGTATTATTTTACCTGTTGAAAGTTGACAAAATTAATTTACAAACATTTATACCCCTAGTCACAGAAGCATTTCCAATGTAACAAGTTTCCCAAGACGTCTAACGAAAACGGGAAAAGCGGTGAAACAATCTCCCACGTGGAGATTCAGAGACTTGAAAATTGGCTGAAATGAATTCTTTGACTTTTTGTGAAAGCAAGTTTCCTCTGGATGTTTTTGGGGTCAAGTGAATAAAAAATTTGCGTAATTATTTAAAATGTGGAGTTGGAGGTGGTCGTGACTATAAAGCGTGACTAATCTGTGCATTCACGCTTTTCACAAAAACATTTCTGTGGTATATTTCAACCACACTGACAGACGTAAAAAAAACTATAAGAGTTAAAAATTAAACTGATTTTTGATCATACGGACAAGAAAAACATTTGGTTACAATTTAGAGGTTTTAAAGTTTTTGAAAGCGATTGCATTCAGTTTAACGAAACGTGAGTACTTGGGCCGTGTATTCAATTTCCATACTATTATAATCGGGTCAATGTATTACGAATGAAAATGAATTCCACAACACTTGGTAGCAACAAACAACGAGTAATTACATAAGACCTCAGTGTTTAGTAGTTTTTCAGATGAACGTAATTCAGACTAAATGGGGCTTCACGATCTTTCACAACGCCACCGCAAAATGCGTAAATTAACACGTAGGGATAGTGGTGCTGATGTGATGTGTTTACAATTCAACATAATTATAACATTTGAGACGACTCACTGCACGTAATGAAATTCTTAGAATTGGAATAATAACAAAACCGATAACAAAGCTTTTTTGCGTAGTATTGTGTGGCAGTATAACAAAATAACTTGTCCCGGTCAGAGTGTCCGACCAGGCTAAGCTTTTACCTGTCAAAACCTCAAATTTACCAGACAATTGTCCGATGACCGACTGTTATTTGCAGGCTTGCACCATTGAGCAGGTGACAGTTGGAAATGGCTTTGCTGTGATGCAGGCCTTCCTACTTTTCAAATGTAAATTTTCCCATTATCATACTAGCAAGTTTCTAATTTCTATCATCATTAGCTAGTGGGTCAACCCCAGCCTTACTTTTGTACAGAGGCTAGGTTATATTTCACTGAGAACTGGAAAATGGTCTTTTGGAGATCCCTTGAGTGGGCTTGAAAGTTTTTGGATCGCTATAAGCTCGTATATAACAATGCTGAAAGACAGTCTTCCCTGGATTGGTTTTGCCCCATTTCTAACTGTAACTGAACGTGTATTAAGACAAACCTCCCTTGAAAGTTTAAGTTATTAGGAGTTCTTGAAGTAGATTGGTTTGATTTTGTTTCTTCCAATATGTTCAGATCTTGGAGAACAGTTACAGCAGGCCAAGCAGCGTGCAGAACAGTTTAAGTCCATGTTAGAAGCAAATGAGTCATTATTGAGTGACTTAAGCAAGGTAATTTGTTTATTTAAAGACACTAAAAACAGGCAGAAACAGATGATTGCTTAGTTCTTGTACCTTTGTTTTGATATCAAATGATCCAAGTGTCCACTAATCTTGAGTTTGAACGAAAAAAAAAAAAATCAAATGGACTGCATTTTATTGTGTTTTTTTTTGGAATGGTGAGTCTGGTTTTGAAAATGTATGAATTTTGCTCCTTGCAGTGTAAAAGAACCTAGAATAGAGTATGTAATATTGTGTAGTTCCAGAAAATATTTGTACCTCCTACAGAAGGGATTTTTTCTAAGAATTTCCCAGTCTTACCCCTCTGGAAACTCCAGGTATGTTACTAGGCTTCATTCATTTCTTTATATTTGTGGTCTTACAGAACACCCCACCCCTAAGAAATTCTAATCCCTTCAGTTTGGGGGGGGGGGGCGGGGAGTATAGATGTTTTCTGTAACTGCACATGATAATAGAAGCAAATCGAAGATTTTCATAATCTATGCTGTGATTTAAATCCAACTTTTGAGCATAGTCATAAACAACGAAACCTTTTCTTTTCCTTTGTAGACAAGTGATGAATTCAAGGTAACTACAGAGAGTAGACTAAGGGCTGCAGAACAAGATGTCAAGGAATACAAGTCTCAGGTTGCCACCCTTCAAGCCCTGAACCAGGATCTGAACGCAACCAGAGCAAAAGTAACAAGAGAAGCTGAAGCACAGACAAAGAGTTTACGTGACATGTTGAGTAAGGTTAGGGCTGAGTTGGACGAGGCGTTAAAGAAAGCACAGACATCATCTGCTGCTGAAATGACTGCAAAAGAAGAGTTGAAAGAACAAGCTGTCTTGGCTAAGGAGGTGATTGTTATATCAGTATTCTGCAAAGTGCTAGAAAGAGTTTTTTTCCCATTAGAGCTATTTTTTAAAAGCAGGATTGCATGTACAAACTGATGTTGAGGTGTACACATCGAGACATGTATGCATGAAGAATCTCAGAATGCCAGGAGCTTGATCAATGTTTGAGTGAGAGGGTGAGAGGTTTTCAAAAACATGCAAATAAATGCTCAGTCAATCCAAACTAAATAAATACTATGATGTTCACAGTTGGTCAGTTTGTCTTGTGTAAGGAACAACAAATACATTGTATCAATTACTTTTTCTTCAACTGCAGTGAATATCATCTGGTTAACGGCAGAACGAGTGCAAATATGCAGCAGTATTGAATAGTTTTACTTAGTAATTTGTACAGAAAACCTGTGTGACAGGGTGGCATGGCACCCTCACACAAAACAGTCACACTCTCCCTCTTTTGCTGATAAATTAATTGACTTCAGCAACTGTATAATAAATTTCTTATTCTAAAGATGCTTTTATTTGTACATGTAGTATTGCTGTTTAGTTTTAATCCTTTTTTTTTTTTTTGGAAATTGTACTCTTAAAAGTATTAGAGTATTACTACAGTACCAACCAAAACATCTAATAGGATGCATAATTATACTACATGCCGATATGGAAAGAAGATATCACAAGTTTCTTTCAAGTGTTTGGTTTCTTGGCTTTTGCAATGAAGGGCTCAGCATTTTCTTCCTGTGCCAAAATTCTTAGCTTGTTTTTTTCTTTTTTTTTTAATAATACTTTTCTTTACAGGCTCAGGACAAGTATGAGAGGGAACTAGTCCTTCATGCTAATGATGTGCAAGCACTGACAACATTCAAGGAACAGGTACACAGTTACAAATGTAGCTGTTGAGTCATCAGACATGACTTTTGGGGCTTGTTTATGAATTACACATTTCATTATGCAGAATGTTTCAAGATTAGCCAATGCTAGATCTATTAAACATTGTGTATCAAGTTTGGAGAAATCCACATTTTGCTCTTGGGTTTTAAAGGGACAAAATGAAAGGTTGATTACAACACTTTAATGGGCATATGTTGTGTTTGTTGCTGAACACAATTATTTTATTGGGATCCTATCAACAAAGAGAGCTACAATGTACACGTATGTTATGCAGAGTATCGTTGCCTGATTATTTACATGTATGCATATAACTGCCACTTATGATTGATGCCTCTGAGGTCCTCTTAGATATGACTTAGAGGTTCCCTGAGGAATACCGGTCCTGTTCTGATATTTGGAACTAAAAGCACGCCAATGTACGTTTGTATTTATTTGCTTGTTTGTCAAGTTCCAAGAACAAAGTGGTAGATTCAAGGAGAAAGAAGATCGTGCTCTGGCTGCTGAACAACAACTGCAAGAATACACTAGCTCTTGGGAAGATCAGAAAAAGGCAAAGGCAGCAGAAGCAAAGAAACTAGAAGCTCGCTGTGCTGACCTTGTCAACCAGAACTCCACACTGCATAGCCAGCTAGAAAAGGTTGGTATTAATTCACAATAAGGTAAAGCCACTTTGATGAGCAAAGTTAAACTCATGCTAATGCTGGCCAGCTGTCTATCTGTTATGTGGGGGGTACCAGGAGGAGTTCTAGGAGCAATACCATGTGCTTTGCTTGTGGCGTATGGCTCGCATGCTTGTTTGTTTTGGCTTAGAGTTTAATTGCACTTTAACTTTGCCTTAGAAAGATTTTGAATTGTATTTAAATTTTTCATTTGCCATCCAAGGCAAACAGATAATGTTTTAGCTTTAGTAAAATTATGTAAAGAATTTATTTTAGATTTATAACTGTGAAGTAATTGAAGCATTTTTCCCCTCTACCATTTTCTAGCTCAGTGCCCAGCTTGCTGCTAGTAAACAGTCATCAGTTAACATTCCCTTGCCCCCCAAAGAGGGTGTGGCATCTGAAGGAGGTGAAGAATCTACCAAGACTGTAGAGGAACTCTGGGAGATCATCAGGTATGTTAGCTAACTTTTAGGTGTTTTCTATAGTTCTGTGTACCTTGTAGTTCCTTTCACTATGTGAATGAAATACGTATCAATGAGGAATTCCAATGGGTTAACAGATAAGGGTCTCACAATATTGTCAGAGGCTCTCTGCTGATTTGCCAGGCTAGGTTCCCAACCTGATCATGCTTTTTACTACACTATTGCTCTTGTTGTTAGTAATCTTGTTGTTGTACAGCATGGAAGGAAAGTAGTGTCTGATAGCTAGGGGCTAGTGGATTTTTGCAGTTACATGTATGCTGTCAGGTTAGATGAATCTGTCACTTGCCTGATGGGTGAATGAATTTTCTCAGGAATTGTTTTGAGGAATTTAAAGTATAGGTTGAAAGTGGTTTAAGAGATGAAATGTTGTGGGGGGTGGAGGTGGGGGCTAGTGAGCTGGACTTTCAGACTAGTACATCATACAAGTAGAACTTTACAGGATGCCTTCAGGAAGGGAAAGCTTGAAAATTGAGAATCAAAGCTTTGTCAATTTTGGCTGTAGTCAATATTATTCACTCTGGCTTGCATGAGTACATATAACACTTAAATGAAGAAGCACCACTTCTAACCCTTTGGTGTCCATATGAAAGAGGTTTGAATGTATTAATTTTAATCTCGTTGGTGTACATGTAGGTATTCTTACTAACTCTTTGGTGTTTGTTGAAGGTTTGTCCGCAGAGAAAAGGAAATTTCTGAAACAAAGTGTGAATCAGCACAGTCAGAAAGCATGCGCTACCAACAGCGATGCGAATACTTGCAAGGTCAGATAGAGGACCTCCAGAAGAATATAACAGAGGAACAAACACAGTCCAATATCAACACTCAGACAGCTGCTCAGCACCAAGAGGTCATGGAGAAAGTTCAGAAGCTGAATGAACTTACTGAGGCTAACAAAATACTGGAAAATGAAAAGGAAAGTGCTGAGAAGACAGTTAGAGAGCTTGTGGCAAAGGTATGGTATGGGTTCTAGGTATTTTCGAAAAAACCTATGTTGCAACAAATTGACAAGGGTCAAATTGAGGAGCAATGTCTGTCATGGGTAAGATCTTGCATTAACTCTTTTCTGTTTTGTTTCTTTGTCTTTTTTTCCTTTTCTTTTCCCCATAGAAATACAGTACAGCTACTTAAATGTCGAAACACAGAATAACGAAACAAATGAAAAGACTTGTGGCTTTACCTGATTGCACTGAATCTTCTCTCAAATTTTAACTACTTTAAAAACTAAGTATTGAAATTGTAGATTCTTGATTGTTATACTCTTAATAATAATTATTATTTTTAGGCTGTCAGCCCCATTTTCTGCATAGAGATAGTAAACTTGTTTGTAGCTTGTTAACACTCATAGAAAACTTGTAGCTTGTTGTTTAACACTAACTATTGAGAGAATCAATCAGATTTGCAATAGAAGTGTCTGCAAAAAATGTGAAGGCCTTGGAAATATGTGATCAGTTGCAAAACATGATTTATGAATTTGCTGTTGACTGATCACAACCATTGTTGTGGGTTCTTCCTCAGGTTCAGGAACTGGAGGGAGATATGAAACCTCTGAGGGATGGTATGCAATCACTCACATCTCAAAAAGACGCATTGCTAGCCGAAAAAACTGCCCTGAAAAATGAGGTAATTAAAGTTATTAAAGTAATTAAAGTATAGGTAATTAAATTAGGAAGTATGAGTTCTGAGGCTAGGCCTTAATGTTGAATGGTACGAACTTTTGCCATGTTGCATAATGCAAGGAATACTCCATAGAAACTTGTCACTTGAAAATGCAATTAAGTCCAGCAGAAGAGAGAAAAAAAATCAGAAAAGGAAAAGAGCAAAGCTCTTATTTAAAAGCATGATATAAAAACTTATTGTTGTAGATTGTTCGTTGGACGGCAAAAATCAACCAGCTGACAGAACAATACAAGAATGTTGATGCTGATGAATACAAAAGAATGAAAGAAGAAAAGAAGCAGTTTCAGCAGCAGATATCCAGCCTGAAAAGCGACAATCAGAGGATGAGAACTCAGACAGAAACACTGAAGTCTGATTTGTCAAAAACACAAGGAGAGCTTGTGGGACTGAAGGTGAAGTGTTGCCTTGGGTACTATAATAGTTGGTATAGTGTGATTGTCCAGGTGAGGGTAGTTCTGAAAGAACTGTTGTTGGTGACTGACGTTTTGACAACCGAAGCGGAAATCATCTGCAGAGTCAAGTGAATAGTGTTTGTCAGTCGATGATGTTTTACATATAAGTCTGGTCTGTTGAAAGTGATTGGTCAGTTTAGCCATGATGGCATTGGCTGAAAGACTCGTGTAAAGTTTGTCATCAGTCATTGGTTGGATGCAAAACCGGAACGCCAGTCACCAACAACAGTTCTTTTGAGAACTTCCCTCACTTGGATGATCACACCATACAAACTACCGATACTCCTGGATTCAAACCATTTACTATGCTGGGTAACATAATTTATCTCTGGGGTAAGTACGCATGCTATGATTGGTCAAAACTTTCTAATAAATATCTTATTAACCTTGTTTTCTCAATCAGCACTGTAAGTTACGGATCCTCATTTTTTCCCCCTTCGATTTATGGCCCGCACACTTCTTGCGTGGGCTATAAATCGATGGAGAAAAGACTTAGGTTGTAACTTACAGTATGGCCCTCAAACTCGGTCAGTGAGAGGTATGTCTGTGCCTCCAAGAAGGCAGCTAGTGTCATCAAGTTCTGTTAAATCCCTTGTTTGTATGGGGCTTATTTCTTTACCCAAACACTTCATGAGGATCTTAAGAGAGATTTTAATTTATTCGACAGGGGAGGAAGCTTATTTGAATATTATAAATCAGTGCATATAAACATTAACTGTAAAATATTGCTCAGTTTTTATGTAGTTGTAGTGTTTATTTCAATCTCTACAACAAATGACTATCTTGAAGTATTTAAGGCAACAGGTAAATGTGCTCAGCTATATCTTGTTTCTAAATTTTTTTGGACTTACATATTATACCATTTTTGGAATGGAGGGTGATTCAGTTCACTGTAAGTTGAAATGCCCTATGAGAATTCTCAGGATTTATAAGGGGAGGGGGATGGGGGCTAAAAGGGAGGGGACATACAAGAACATGCTTATTAGCCAGTCAAAAATAAAGAACAATGCATGAAACCTGTTATGCAGTGACTCATTGGTTAAGGTGCAGACATCAAAGTTTGAGCTCAGCCACTGTCCACATGGTGTCCACAACACACTTCATTCTCAGTGTCCCTCATAGTGGGTGACAAATGTGCTAAGACACTACACTTAATAAATGATGCTTTTTGATATTTAACCTCTTATTCTATTTCATTTGCTTCTACAGTAGCATTAGTTCTCTATTACCCCAGCCCCCCAAGTCATTGTTGTGAAGGTGCTGTGGTCTGTGCAGTCTTAGAAATAAAAAAATCAACTTTTTTGTGGGGAAAGGGGGAGGGGAATGTTTCCAATACACTTGAAAATCAAGTTTTACGGAGAAGTGTCTCAGCACTTTTGTTGCTCATTGTAGGAGTACATAAAGGGGTGCCAGTAAATTGTTGGGGCAACGAAACAGAACAGTAGCTAAATGTGCAATCGACTAGCATCCCATCCGATAGCATGGAAATGAAAATGCCGACCGGTGATATATGTGGCTCGAGGCTCCACTTTTGCACCTATACACTGCATAATGACAGGGGGAATTGTCTTTTCAGGCAATGTCTCAAAAATCAAGTGATCAAGTAGGAAGTCTAAAGGAAGAGCATCAGAAAGAACTGGCTAAAATTAAGGAAGAAGTGGACACACTGAAGGCCTCACTAGAAGCCAAGACAAAGGAAGTGAATGACAAGAATACAACTCTACTCCAGGCAAGACTGCTGAATATTTTGAGATTCATAAAAATCTTGGCTTGAAGGTTGAAATACATTAGTCTTCCTCAATCTTCCTAAAGATTAACCTTCCTCGCTTTAGTTACGGTAGTTTATATTGTCCATCATCACCTCTTTGTTTTCTCTGAATTCCATGTGTAGGTATATTACAGGTAAACTACTTCTACTTTAACAGTCCTTCAAGTTAAAGAAGTTCTTGTCCATTAAGGAAGTTACCAATAATGCTGCCTGATTAGAAAAAATAATATGAGGTCATAGTCCAATTGGTGATATTAACCGCTCAATATTGTTCATGGCAAGTCTTCACCAAGCCTTAAGACAAAAACATAGTTATTGCAGCTATTGAAAATTGTCTGAATGGGATTTGTGTGGTGAATGTAGGTGAAGAGAATAGCCCGTCGTTACAAGACCCAAGTTGATGAGCAAACCAAAGAGATGGAGGAGCTTAAGAAGAAATTGAATGAGTCTGGGCAGCCCACAGCAGAGACAACAGCTATAGCAGCCACACCTGCCGAGAATGTGGATCAAGCATCACAAGAGGCCAAGATCAAAGAGCTAACAGAGCAGGTGAAGAACTCGGAAGAAGAATTGAAGAAACTGAAGAAAATAGCTCGTCATTACAAGACACAAGTTGATGAGCAAACCAAAGAAATGGAGGAACTTAGGAAGAAAGTGAGTGAGTCTGGGCAGCCCATGCCAGAGGGAAAAGCCACACCTGCCACAGCAGCTGCAGAGAATGTGGATTTGACGTTATATGAGACCAAGATTAAGGAACTAACAGAACAGGTGAAGAATTCAGAAGAAGAGGTGAAGAAACTGAAAGAGCTGGATGAACAGAATAAGGCTAGTATAATTACATACTTTATGGATGAATGTGCCTTGACTTCAATATCAAAACACCAATAGGCCTTTTGCAACAGTTGATCACATGATAAATGATTTCTGAATTTTTAGCTATACCTAAATGAAATTCAGAACTGGAAAGAGCATGATTTAAATAGCCAGAACACCAATTTTCAGACTAATGCCACGTAAGGTTGAGATTTTTTATGACAAATTGATATTGCAAAAAATCAGAAGGTTTTGTATGGAAGCAAGGCAGCTTTGGCCTACAGAAACCTTTTCTGTTTTTAATCACTACAAAAAGACTTCTGGCATTGAACTATATGGGATAGAAAGAGGAGTACATTATTAAGAAGAATGGAAAATTCTAGTCTGTTAAACTGATAAGCAAAAATTTAAGGCAGCTTGAAAACTTGGAAAATTACAAGGATCTGTATGGAAAATCATTGTTAATTAGTATTGTAAAGCATGTTATGTGACCAACTGTTGCAAAATACCTATTGAAGTAGAGAATGCCACCAAATTTGTCAAGCACTGTTGTTGAATTGCTGTTGTGTTTGAAGATGGGATGGTCAGACAGATTAAACCACCACTCCTCCAGTGGACAATGGAATTTGACCCCGCTAGTTTGAACTCAAAACCATTTCCCTTTGATTTGGCTTTCAGTCATTAACTATTGGCTGTTTCAAACTTCCGCTATTTTGCACTACTTTTTGTCTCCCCTTTGAGTCCAAAATACACTCTAGCAGGGTTCAACTGTAAATAAGGTAAATTATCAGAACTTGGTTAAAGGCTTGTTCTGATATAATCACCCCGATCGTTTCAGTCACCGCTGTCACTTGGAAAAGTGGTATCATGATCAGGGCGATTATATGAGAACAGTACACAGATGACTGGTAACGCCACTAGCGATTAGGGTGATCGTGATTGCTTGGATGGTCCATGTTCTATCCAGGTGATTGGTCGCAGACCAAGGTGATTGTGAACTTCTTTCTCACTGGGAGACAGCCAAAGCAAACCAAACTGTCCCATGGTGCATCAATAGTATCCAGAACTCAACACAGCCTCGCAACCAATGTGGCCACTACAACCATAGAGTTTAATTGGGCATTGTTCATGGAAGAAGTTCAAAAATAAGAACAATAATAATATTATGATATCGCCCTTTGATCTTCTCGGCAGCTGCAAACAATAACGGCAATCAAAACAATTGAGCGATGATATGAGAACCAACCTTTAAAATCCCAACTACCAGGAGGCAGATCTATTAGCTATTTGTAAGTGTGGCCAAGGAGTCAAACTCGGGACTGCCAAGAGTTCACAGCAACAGTAAGCTAATGGTGGAAATAGGATTTGTTCCACACGTGGTCTTACATTTTTCAATTTTGAAGCACAGAACTTTCTCAATTTGGTGATTGTAACTTGACCAATCCCAGTTGTTTCATGCCACTGAATCCCAAGACAAGTTCCAGTCTTGTAAAACTTTTGACAGAGGTCGTGGTAAGATGTTTTTATTGTTTGTCTTTGTTTTGTTTTGTTTTAACATGCTTCTGTTCCTGTAGACTTTCTTGAAAGAGAAAGAGGACAAAAACAGGAAAGTCCTAATACAAGCTAGAGAAAAGTTGCAACAGCTTACAGGTATGCTAGTGAATGAATACATGTAATAAAATAATTTATTGGCACTCATGCTTAATCTTTCATGCAGTAAGCCATTGTCATTAAGCAATGCGGTGTGATTGTCTAATCAAATTGTAAAACAAATGTTTGATCTTTTGTCTTCTTCTTAGAATAATCATTGCCAGGCTAAATCATGAGTGTTATTTGATATTTGAAAGTTCACTTACTTATTTCATAGAGTAATATTCTACCCTGGGTATTGTTATTAATGACATGGTAATAAGTTCTGGGGAATCGCTCTGGCCTGGGACAAGCCTAAGACCAGGCGAAAAATAGAGATCAAGCCCGACTTACTCATTAGGTGGGAGGGTGGGTTGCCAACCTCTTTGCTTTCATGGCCTCGAGTACAGTGATGAGGTGGAACGCATGTTAAATTCTCTTATACTTTCATTTGCGTAATCCCCAGAGTATTACATGTAATTACCAATGCAAATGGGGTTTGCATAGTTGATAGCGAGAAACGGTTATGAAGTACAGTAAACTTCCAACAAGCAGTCCAAGTTAACCAAGATGTACGTTGGAAGGTCAAGGACTTTTTCTTTTGGTTTTCCTTTACACACTTTAGTTTAATTACCTTACTGTATAATTTGATTTCTATTTTTATGCTACATGTTTTATGTATGATTAAGGCCAGAATAGTAAACAAGAATGTATCACAAAGAATTGGCCAGTGAGGTTTCATAACCATTTCACCCTTTTAGCTACTAAACAGAGAGGGAGTGCTCATTCTTGCTTTAGAATGAGATCACTAGATCTGCAGTCTTACAAAGGAATAGAAAATACTAATTCCTCCAAAAACTCATTACTGATTTTTAAAGGAAATACAAAAGAAATTAATGATTAATGAGTTTCTTTAAATCTGATAAATACGCGGCTAAATTTTGCAGTGGATTTTCTCCAGAATAATAATATTAAACCCAAGGATTATTCTGCAAATGATTAGATCTACCACAAACGTTTTTGAAGCTGTTCAAAAAACTCACAGTATTTGTTTTATTTGGTCTAAAACACTCAGCTACACCTCATGTTTTAAATCCGCTAAAACACTGATGCTCATTTTTTAAACATTACTTAAAACTGCTTTTATAAATATTGTAATCAGCTACCAAAGATAGACTGAATGCAGAGAATGAAGACCTGAAAAAGAAGCACAAATCAGTTAGTGACGAAAAGGAGACTTTAAGCCAGCAGCTGAGTGAGCTGGAGATGAGAATAAAAGTGCTGAACTCACAATATGAAGGAAAAATAACAAGGCTAGAGAAAGAGTTACAAGATGCTCAAGTTGAGAAGGAACAGAATGGGAAGGCAGCAGAGGATCTGAAGAAGCAACTGGAGGAGAACCAACGCAAACAAAAACTGTAACTTGATTACTTTATAACCTCCTGAAATAGGCAGTTGCTTAGGATATGACATCTCCATCTTAGTGTAGAAGACACAGGAGATGTCACAATAGAACACCACTTCACAGATCTATTGATTTTATTTTTATCATCCTTTTGTTCTCTATTGTTTTACATCAGCGATGTCTTCTACACCAAGTAATAGCCAATTTGACTCTAAATCTTCATATTAAGTAATGACATGTCGTTATATACTGTAGATCTCTCGAAGAGGTTTGGATTAATTAACAGTTCCTCATTCACGAAATTCAAAACTGAACAAAACTCAATCATATGCACTGCATGGATCTGTGTGGAGCTACATGTATGTGGGGTTACAAATTTTGGTTAGTAATGAGAGCATTAACTTGTTCTTGCTCCAAAGATTTTCCCTGGACTCTCTGGTTTTCCTCTTTGGGCATAAACTAAACACTTTGATGGGGATTCTTAGGCCTAATGGTTTTTCAGATCACAAGATAGCTGTAAACTGTCTTCCTTAATCAAGCAAAGTATGACATCAGTGTGTAATTTTTCTTAGGAATTTGTGATCCCTCCCACACAAGGAGGACCTGAGCATGCCAAGAGAGACAGTTTAGCATGGCATAACTATTTTCTTGAAGATGCAGAAAATTAATGTGATCAGAACGTCAGAAAATGTTACTGTCTTTTTTTTTCCTTTCTGTTCAGTGACATGGAGAAACTTCAACAGAAGGTTCAACAATATCAAACAATCATACAAAAACAGCAAATGAAAATGAAGACTTCAGTCAGTGCATCAAGTTCCATATCAAGGCCTACTCCAGGGGAGGTCACTGGTGCTGAGACAACTGCAACACAAGGTTGGTAAAAAATTGATTTTATGTTAAATGAATAAACAACATCACAAACAGAGCTGCAGTTGTTTAGTATTGTAGTAGGGATTATCCAAGGTTTGGAATTTGTTTGGACTTTCATCAGGGGTGTGAAATCTGCTGAATGTTAGCAGTTCCATTTCAAGGAAGCGTGAATGATTCCCCAAAATCCAATGGGATGATTAAATTACCAAAATTATTTTATCACAGGTTATCACTAGCATATCTGCCAAGTTATAGCATGGAAATCCTTGTTAGGGTTCCAATACAGAAGTGCTTCAAGGTTCTGTTGTATTGCATCAAGATCTCAATGATTAATAATAATAATGAGCATTTTGGTCTGCTCTCGAGGAAGAGAACAGCAATACATTATAGGAACTGAGACAAAATCTTATGGGCTTCGGGACTCCAGAGGTCCCTTGCCCATCAGCCAGTACCAAATTAATTTGACTCCTTTAGGCTAGTAACAATAATGTATCTTGATCATTTTAGCCTAGATTCATGTACATCCTTAACTATTTTTAATGGTTTGAACTCAGGAGGATCAGTAGTTCCCCCATTGTGATCATCTGGGTGACAGTAATTCTCTCAAAAGAATGTTGTTGGAGAACGATGTTTCGACAACTGGAGCAGAACTCATTTTCAGAGTCCCACTAGAGAAACTACTTGAATGACTTTTCTAATAAGATTTTCATGTAAGGCATGCATAACTCAGTACTAAAAATTTGTTGCAGAAACACCAACAAGTATCATTGTTACATCAGCACCACCAATATCCCTTGTACCACCAACAGCAACAATAAAACCAACCACTACTCCCACACCAATCAAACGATCCGGCCCCAAGGCCAGTGTCCGACCCATAGCAGTAGCACCAACACAGAGTACCCCTACCCCCACAGCAACTGTTTTACCCACAGTCACCTCCACCCCCTCGGAAGCTGCAAGCATAGCTGGAGTCATAAGGGGTACGGGGACAGCTATTTCTATTGCTAGCAGCGTGTCAACCTCTGTACCAACTACAGTGTCTGTCCGTCCAATCACTAGCACTGCAGAAGTAGAGCAGCAGCAGCATCCAGAGTGAGTAATACATGACTTGGATTAAGTGTGAAATCTTTTACTCTGAAAGGAAGCTAGGGGCTTTTTTTTTGATGCAGATTTTATTGCTGCGTGTTTGATGTTTTGTTGGGTTATGAAATGTTCTTGTTCAACAAACATATTGCTTGTGGCTGCCAGTATATGCAGGGAAGGGTAGTTAATAATAAACTACCCTTTCCTGCAAATAGCTGGCAATTATTGTTTAATCCATGTCGGAGGAGAGAGAAAACCTGCCTTGTAACCTTCAAAAGAAATGCAGTTAATCAGCATTAGAAGCTTATTCACAGAGTAAATAAATAATTATTAACTTTATCTTGAATGCTGTCAGAGGAGAGCCAGAGGTGTCATCCACGGAAATTACCGCTAGTGAACAGCTGCAGCCAACTCCATCTACAGCTGTAGTGTCTGGCAAGAGACAGAGAGATGAACCTCAAGTGACTGAGAGGTATGAGGGACAAATGACAGTGACTTACATACAAGTATATATAGGCCTGAAGAGAAAATCTAGGCAAAACAGCTGAAGCATTCTGCTTAAAAGTTATTTTATTGTGAATTTATTGGAGGCTCAGCTGTATTTCTAACATGCTCAAAAGAATTCAGGAACAAAGATTGCAATCAATATTTAGTATTCCATTAGAATCTGATAGGATAATTACAATTTATTAGCTGTTATCCAAAGGTTTACAACACTTTGAATCTTCTTATTTATGATATACAATAACTTATAATTACCTTCTTCTGTTTTCAGAATTACAACTGAAATTGCTGAGGGTTCAAGTACAGATGATGAACCTGTGACAAAGAAAATCAGGACTTTAGAGGTTCGTAACTGTAAAATTAAGTAAAACTTAATCAGCTGCGATCTATACAGTGGAATGAGCAGTGACTTAATGGAGTACTCCAGCTTAGAACAGTGGCCAGGATCACTGTATTTTGTTCTGGGGTTAGAGAGTTTGTTGTCACAATGTCTCTCTGCAGCTGACCCTGTAGAGTAAGCAAACATGAGTACTAGTTCATAGTGTGAATCTCCAGTAGGGTTTCTTACTTTCTCCCATGTAGAATAGTGTCCAGATTATGGTTTTAGGTATAATTGTTATTTATGAGCTTGATCGTCGCAGTGTCACAGCAGGTTGCGTGTATTATTTTCCATGTACAGCAGGTCGAAGATGAAGTGGGAACGTCACAAGAGGAGGTTGTAGAAGAAGATACGACTGCCGAGAGTGCAGGTGATAATCAACTTGAAGGAGAAGAGACCATCAAGGATTTTGATTTTGATGTTTACGAAGGGGAAGAAGGGGAAGGGGAAGAAGAAGAGGAGTCAGAAGAAGGAGCTGCTGAAACACAAGAGATTGTTCAAGCTTCAACTGGGGCACCAGAGGTGGTTTTGATTGAAAGTGATGAAGATGAAGTTGAAGAGGAAGAAGATGAAGGAGAGGATGAAGAAGAGGAAGAGTATGTGGAGGAAGGTGACGAGTATGTCGAGGGAGAAGATGGTGACATGGAGGAAGAAGATGAAGTTGAAGAGGAAGAAGAGGAGTATATGGAGGAAGAGGGTGTTGATGAAGGAGATGAAGACATTGGGGAAGATGAAGAGGAGGATAATGTGAAGCAAGAGGTGGTGGAGGTTATAGATGATGATGATGACGTTGAGGAAGATGTCGGAGAAGAGGTGACAATTGAAGATACGCAGATGGGGGAGGAGGATGCTGATGAAATAGAAGGTGAGTAGTGTTCTCAATAATTTTTGTCGTGATTATTGTTACAAAATTTAAAGCAACATTCCTTTTCATTTATGCCATGAAAGAACAAGGAAATTTTATGTTGAGTGACCATCAATCGGGCTACCCCTTGTTCACCATCAGTTTATAGACAACTCAACCTGATAGCTTAATTACAAGTCTTATACACACCTAATTCAGTCTGTTTTTTTTTTTCTGTCTGATCTGCAGAAGAGGATGTTGCTGAAGGAATGCAAGAAGGTCAACATGAGCTACCACAAGCCGAGACTTCTGAGACAAATGTTGAAAGAGAAATCTCTACAACAGAACAGCTCAGTGTCCCAGAAACTGTGGAAGAGAGCACACAGAGAAGCGCACCAACCACTACAGCACCGTATGCACAACGACTCCTGAGTGCCAGGTCCCACTTGGCACCTTTTTCATTCCCTCAGGTAAGACATGCAATCTGTAAAAATTGTACCTCTCTGATATTATATAAACATGCACCTTCAAACACCGGCAGTTTTAACTGTCGATTTTGTATTCTCTCCTGAATAAAGCCATCCACAAGAAGATGGCAACTCCCAAAATTGCACTCCTTCCTGTTTAGTGGCATTTGGAACAAGAAAGGACAAATAACCCCTTAATCGGTAATAATCCCCTCCCCATTCCATACATGTATCTATCCCATGGCTGTGTTCCAGAGACCTGTGCCCAGGTGTCACAGGTGACTAACTTTTGCCTTTGGGTGACTGGAAAAACGTTTTTTCTTTTTCATATAAGCTTATAAGTGCTGGGCACCCAGAATTTCATGGTTAGGAACCTTTGGGCTCCTTGTAATTATTCTTAGACCACAACCTTGTATCTTGACCTTGCATGAGCAGGCACCTTAAGTTAACAGAGCTCTGTTATGGCCACAAGGGTAACACAGACAGTTTAACTGCTTGGGTTTATTCACGTTCCATCCAATGTCTGTTACTGAATATTTGCAGTAAAAAGTCCAACCTGACTCCTTTAACCTTAATGTACATCTTTCAATGTGTCAGGGACAGCCAGCACCAGGACCATTCAATGAAGAAGAGGACTGTATGGTGCCTAGTACCCCTACACTGTTTGTACCAAAGAGAACAGATGGTTTTGCCGAGGCTATCAGGTAATGATCACTTAAGATTGATTTTTAAGTACCACGGGGGAAGGGGAACGGTGACTGATGGGGGAAATTGTAACAAAACAATCTCTTTCCCCACCCATGAAGACATCTTCTTGAAGATACTTTATGTCATGTCTAAGGGATTGTCTCCTGTTTTTCACCATCATGGTATGAGAGGTACTCCATGCAGCATCTGATACTCTAGAAAAACAATTCAAACAGTGATTAACATGAAGGGTTAGAATTGAAAATGAGGTCTTTCTTTTGACTGGGTGGACAATAGCTAAAGAAAACTCGGGCATTTTAAATTGTTTAATGATTTGGGTGGAGAAATTTTCGTTGATGTCTTCAACTAATGTTCACAAAAGTAACTGTAAGTTCTAGTATGTGAATAGATTATTTGTTCACACTTTGTCTGTTTTTTCCCATCAGCTCCCCACAGATAAATCGTTCATCATTCTCATTTGCTGCACCAGGTGAAAGTTCTATGTCGTCCGGTGGGGTTTTGGAGCTTGGTATGTCTGAAGAAGGTGAGTTCACATAACTGGAACAAATTAAACAGCAAGAAGGCTGTTTGAATATATTGTTGTTATTATTATCAAACTAGAAAGCTTTTTACATTAAAGTTCTAGATCGTCGTCTTTCAATAATTTATTCTTATTGTAGTTTTTTTGACAACGAGACACATTAACTCAATAACCATCGATGTAGTACATTAATTTATAAGTCAATTATTTCTCATGACATGTTGAAAGCCATCTGTGACACATGAGATTCAAGTTGCCTAGTTTCTACGGTAAAAGTCAGTGGAATGGTGATATCAAATTAAACATTGCAATACAGTATGCATGTGCTGTTGGTTTAATTGCTGTTACCTCCACTTACCGTACTAACATCAGTTACATCTCACACGTGGTGCAAATACACAACTTAAGTTTGCAACATGATTGGCCACCAAGCTATCAAAGTTTGGACATGCATTCCACTTAAACGAGCATTCATGCTAAAGTGAGTTGGTTAGTACTGATGTTCAAATGAAATCAGGCTTAGAAAAAAAATCTTTTAAACGTTTCAACAAATTTATTCCATTTCAAAACATATTTGCAAACCAAACTTGTTTCTGACTGAAATTTACTAGTGAAAACATTACTTCAATGTGTTATGCCACTTAGGTCATGTGTTTTGCAGTACATGTTTAGCCTGTGGTATAACTCCATTAAGCAGTTTATTGAATGTTAAAAGTTTTGATCTTTCATCTCAGGAAACATCTTAGCTGAAATGCCAGTTATAGAAAGGGTATGAAAAATATTGAAGGTAATTTTGACGGTTGCTTCTTCTGTCTTGTTTGGCACATTCTTTTGCAGGTCTCCGTGTGGATGACACTCAAGTGGACCTTATGGGGGGCTCAGATGAGCCTTCTAATGAGAGGCCCTCCTTTGTGGTGCCTACAGGTAGGACAATGAGGAAGAAAAGGGAGAAACGAGGCTGTGCAAGTTGTCAGGAAGATGCTAAGACGCACAGGAAGGCAGAGAAGCCTACGGTTTTAGCAATAGTGAGAGACAAAGTTGGACGGCAAAAACAGTTCACCTTTTTACTAAATCAATCAAAACGAAGACGAGATAGAAACAAAGGTAGATCAGTTAGATTTGGTAGGTTTGCACTATTCATACATAGGTTATCCTCATTAGTAAGTCCTTTTGCATAATTGTGTCTCTAGATTTACAGCAATATCATGTGCAGGTTTGACAAGAACTGGCCTGGAGGCATTTGTAAATTGACTGTTTATGTTAGTTCTTGCCATGCTCAGCGTGTCTTATTCCAGGTACTCTGATTTTCCTTCGTCCGCAAGAAAAACCATTGTCAAATTCTAAATTTGTTAGCATTATTAAAATGAAAGTCAGCTACACAGCTACACATGATTAATTTTTATCTTGGTTATGCTTTTCATTGCAAAACAAAGTGATGTGAACCTGTGGTAGGAAAAACAATTTATTACAAATAAATATCACTAATAAAAGCAATTTTAAAATTTGAGGTCAAGCCTACAAGATTTCCTTGATCGTGTTTATGTTACTATAGTACAAATAGTTTATTTCCTTTTTTTTTCCCTTTATTAAATTAAGGGGGATAAAGCCTGTGGGATTTAAAGGCGCATTCTGGACTAAGTCTTCACTCTGCATTACTCTTTTCCTTTTTTAGGGTTACCAGAAACATCTGAAGCCAGTAGGCAGTCCAATCAGAGACTTCCAAGCATAAGCTCAGATACTAGGCAGCTCTCTTCAGAAAGCTTGGAAAGTGAGTCAGAAGTTGGAAGTCTTGCCACTGTGCCTGCCATTATGGTCACACCTGTAACTGAGGTGTCAGAAGAATCTGCTGAACAGAATGTACCAGTGTCGCAGGCTCACCCCGAGAGTCTTGACCCTGAAGTTGTGGAATTATCGGAAGACGTGGATGCATTGAAGGAAGGAGATGAAGCTGAAGTCCAAGATGTAGAAGGAAAAGAAAGGTTGGTATAGGGCATGTAAGGGTAAAAAAGCAGTTAAACCTTGTAAATAGCCAAAGGTGAATGTATCCAATCATTTTGAGCCATGTTAAATTCAATTTGACATAGTTTAACTATGAAGTGCAAGGTCAGTTGTGGTCTCCCAAGCTCTCCTTGGGGGGTCTTGGACTCATGCCAATGAAGCACGTAGTAGCAGCTACCAGTTGAATAAGTTCAATTCTTTTGTTGGCATTTGTGGCTAGCATCCTTGGCGGTTAGCACTGGCATGACTCTCATGACATTTCCTAATTGGTTGAGGTGCACACAAGCCCCGACAAATTGTCTTGGTCCATCGCACATTAGCCGACAAGGCCAGACAAGACGTTTTGAGATCTAGCACTGTCAGATATCACCCGACAAGCCCAGATCTTGTTGCAGACTTGTCTGAATTCACTACACACTAGCCAACAAGTGAAGATTTTTTGTCGGCTGACAGAAAATCGGCTAGTGTGCAGCAACTTTACTATGTATTTGCTTGTACAATCCCCTGGGTCTTAATCAGTGTTACAAAGGAGGAAATAATTACTGCTATAAGTGAGAAATACTGTCACTTTGTTTTTCTAGTGAGCTAACAATGAGTGAAGCTCAAGAGTCTGTAAAGGATGACATTTTGCAGCCTGGCACATCTGGTGAGAGAAGTAAATATTTATTAAGGGCTACATTATTTATTTTTATTATTATTATTATTATTATTATTATTATTTAGTTACACACTGCTTTTGATCAAACCTTCAGATCCCTCCAAATGTGGATCCCTTTAGAATCATGAAACTCGAAGCCAAAGTTTGAAACATGTGATGCTACAAAGACAGTGAGGGATGGTACCTGACTTTTGGGTCCGCCCAAGCTCATGTGACAAATCGATTCCTGCCATATTTACTTGAGAAAGCTAACGAAAGTGTCGAAAGCTAACGACATTGACTCTGCTTCAGTGTCTCATTTTTATTACAAATTATGCCCTTTTTTTCAGGAGAATCCTATAGCACTGGTGCCCAATCTGCCTCTGCATTGCAGCCAACAACAACAGTAGGGACTGGGGCTGCAGCTAAAGCTAAACAAGGTACATGTATATATGATCAGTATGATCAGTGTAATTATTGATAAGGAATAAATTTTATACAGTGAAGCTATTGAATTGTATGACTATGTGGTGAAAGATTTGTTCTACACGTAGTTTCTTTTGCACAGTATCAGGTTTGCTACAAAGAAACTAAGACAAACCAAGTATTGTTATTGTTGTTTTTTATCCAGATTTAAATCGAGGTAGAGGCTCTGTAGTACAGTTAAGAAGGCCTGCTACAACATCTACTTGGTCTAATGCACGAGGAGGTCAGCAAGTACAAAGAGGTGAGAGCACTGTGAAACAAGTCTGTTTACTTGATGTGTGCTTGGGTACTGCAACCAATCATCTCTTGTAAGAAGCCAGGAGTAGTATTTTCAATCTTTGTGGTTGTTGTATTAGGGACCTTCACATTATAATATACGATACTTGACATTCATGCAGCTAAACTAGAAATAAAAATATTTATAATAGGAATACATTATGCAAATTTAAGGGAACAAGTGTCAAAAATCTTCAGCTGTGATTCAGCTGTGCTCGAGACAATTTTTTGCCTGGCCAATCTGTTTCCCAGAAGCTCTTCTTCTACTGGTCAGTAACAGGGGAGAGCAAGGGCTATGGGAATGAGATCAGTTTAAAAGTAGCAATTCATACCCTTTGGAAGTCCCTTTCACCATTTGGTCAACTTGAACAGACAATTTCCTTGTGGCCTCTGTATAATGTGGGTCATGGGTGCAGAAGTTTACACACCCAAGTTGAGAGGGGGTGAATGCTTGTTTTAGGCATCTCCCTTATCAGGTAGTACATATAATAACAAATACTTCAATTTGCTTTGTAGGTGCTCCTGCATCAGGAAGAGTACGTCGACTTAGAAGGGACCCTGTTAGAGGTAAGATTTTGGAACGATGAAGTTAGAATTTATAAACAGATAACTCGAGGTGCTACAAATGCTCTGATTGGTCAACTGCTTTTGACTTCAGATGGAACAGACCTTGCTAGCTTGAGTTGTTTGTTTTCCCATTACAGACCACCTGATATTCTCTAGATAATTCTTCTTTTATCCATTTAAAAATTATTCACTCATATACACAGGACTATTTGAAACTTTGAAAACAAGCATTCTCAAGGGTATTATCACATGGTCTGAAATGGGGTAACACACCGCCCAAGATAAAAAGGTCTATTCAGGGTCATTTCATAGAAACACTCTCATTTCTCTTAATGGTGTATTAGTCCAATGGGATTTGACTGGTGTGAAGTATTGACATTCAGCATCAGTATTGAGCCATCTTTGTTGTTATCACTGCTTCTTGTAGTTTGCTGTTACTTAATCCATTCAGTTCTTCAACATCTCACATGCTTTATTCAGCTGTTGAAGCAAACATCTGTAGGGTTGAATTCATCAGTTCAGAATTGAATGTTGCAGACACTCAGTTATTTTTCTTGATGCTGTATAGGTCCTGGTGCTCATCGTGGGCGCGGAACACAGATGCGTGGCAGGCAAGGTGGAACTCCTCGAGGAGGAGGACAAACATGAACTTACATTGTCAATAATTTTGTAACTTAGAAGTGTTAATTTTAGTAGCTTTTGTACAGAATAGACTTTTTATTTCTTTTGTTTTCATTTAGAATCTTGTAATAAAGTTAACATGTAGCGTGCACAGCATGTGATTTGATTTGTTTTTTTCCTCCTATTCTATACCTCTAGCTGAAATTTATGTTTCAGAAGGTTTACCTTTTCAGTGCCATTAAAACTCAACCTGCCAAATTAATCAAGGAAAGGAAAGCGCATCCAATTATTTATCAAGCCTCATTCTCACAGAATCTACATGTATATGTAAGAGTGCAAATTCCAGGCTGAGCATTGACTCGACATAATAATTTGTGGTTTAATGTAACTGAACGAAATTTAACCCCACGGCAAAGTTTGTCAGTTTTCCTCCTTCCACACAACATTTATGCAACCGCATAACCTTACTCGTGCACCTTGTGACTAACATATGAATAATGTGCGGCACACCAAAGTGAGTCATTGTTGTGTTCTCCGGCAAAGCACTAACATCTTTCTGCTTGGGTGATCCTGTGATGGACTAGCATCACAGCCCAGGGGGAAGCAAAAATAATCCTAGTTGTTTCATGCTGCAGAATTGGGAGATCAAAACAATACCGGTAAGTATGTGCGGCCCCAAAGGGTATGGGTTTTTAGCATGTTTGATCAGAAATAGGGTATCAAGTGTGGCCGTTCTGGAAATAGGTTATGGTTTTTACACTCTAGTCTTCAATTTAGTATGATTTTTAGAAGAAGCTATTTTTTTTTTAATCACTATCAATAAGACCATCAACAAAAGCCCTTCAAAATGCCTTTAACATTGGTCTGAGCTAAGGAACTAATTATAAGGCAGGTTTAAAACAGGGTACTTTTAATTATTTAAGGTGGCTGAACACAGTTTCTGATCCCTGTGTTCATTAACCTTTTCTCTAAAACGCTTGATCCTTTGGTCACCAAAAATGGCAGTAAGCAAGTTAACAACACAAACTTTGGTTTTTTGATAGATAAGCTGACGTATGTGCCAGTAACATGAATAAATATAAACAGGCCTTTAAAATTGGGTTTTTTTTATTTGCAGGAGATCTAGTCATTAGATTTTCTTTATAATTTCCATGCAACAAGCTTGTAATGGTACTCACAAGCTGACACTGTTTTGATAACAATTTAACAGAGAGATCTTTAATTATCCCTTGTTGAAGGTTCACTGGAATTTCTAAAATCTCCTTTGTTTAAGTTCATATTTTTTTCAATACTCCAGTTACTTCCTAAAGTATTTTCGTGCCAAATTTTGTGAAATTCTAACAAGTGGTTCTCGATAGATAGGCATATTTCCGAGAAAGCTAGTTCTGCATTCGATCGCAATTTTTTGACTTACTATGCATGTGCTGCATTAAACTGGGTTCTTTCAATAACAAGGAAAAATCTGAGAATTGCTGGGTTCTTTGTGTCGTTACCTTTTCTAACATACCTTTCAAATAAAAGGCTAAAATATCAACACTCTGGTTTCAATTACGAAGACAAATAGCCAAGATAAAGTGGACATTGAGCAAATAAAATGATCGCTGTATCAACGGCACGTTTGTTTTGTAATCCTTGTGCGCGCGCTGAATCGCATTAGCAAGGGTGCGCGCGAAAACTGTGTTCGGCCACCTTAGTGTTCAGTTCGTTAAGTAGGGTATCAAATTTTTGGTCAGGTTATAAATAGGGTAGGGATAGCTGCAGATTTGGTCTTAAATAGGGAAAGGTTTTTGGGAAGCGGGTTGCACACCTCCACCCAATTTTTCTGGGAGTGCCCCAGCCCCCCCCCCCCCCACCTCCCCCAGTTTGCAGATGGAGTTTCTAGACTCCAATGCTTTCACTCACTAACAAGTCTTAGTTTGTGTGCTGATCTTGTGGATCAATGAACCCACTCCTCCCTCTCTTATGAGAAACTTTGTTCAACTAATAGTCCATTTATTGGTTTAGTGTGGCAGTGCATGTCACTTGCCACTCACATGTTGCTAAGGAAACATCCATGCCATGCCAGAATGTTACCAACTCCACAGAAGGTACTACCTCCAAGGACATCCACTGAGGGTGAGTTAGACTGTATCATCGTTTTAGAAGCTATCTTTGACAGGTAAGTGACACTCGCCAGAAATTATAATGATTGTGAATTTAGTGTTTGTATATGAATCCAATGACAAATGATTTCCTTAAAAATTGAATTCTGAACAATTTATGAATAGCACAGTAAAGTTCACTGTATGAATATGATGATTACTGGCACTAATAATATCTTATATTCTTAGCCTTGTAAATTCATTGTTTTAACTTGGGTGTTGGCCTGAGGACGTGTTACATTAGAGTGACATGTTACATTATTATTTTGGTCACCGTCATCATTACCAAGTGGCCCATCAGGCTTGGTCTTATCCCGGCATCTCCAGCGTTAAGTGACTAGGAGTATTATTTTCTACTCCCCCCTGGATGGGATGCTAGTCCTTCGCAGGGTAACCCCCAGCATTAAGTTTGCCAGAACCTATTTATGCACCTGGGTGGGGAGAGGCACTGCGAGAGTAAAGTGTCTTGTCTAAGAACACAATGCAATGTCCCCCACCAGGGGAACTTAGGAAAATGTTAAATTTCCCCAAGTCGGAGAGAACTCTGGTAATTTTATTTTTAGCGGAGCTCCGGCCCGAAGGGCCGCCAAGAGGAGCCCCATTCTCATATAGGAAAGAAAAGGAAACCCATGCGTTGATTTCCTCATGGTTATCATGAATAGCGATATTGCTCGTGGGCGCGTACGCACAACGACGGCGACGACGGAGTCACGCAACATGGCGGCCATACTCGAAATAATAGGTTGACAGCCCTGGTTTATCATGCACTTCTTTGATATTGGACATTCATGTTATGATCAATTGACACCTGTCAAAACAAGGTATCCGCTGATCAGTATCACGTGACCACATCGCGGCTCAAGTGTACAGCTCATCGAGGTCACGTGTTTTTTGAGGTTGACCGCTGACCAAGTGCTGGTTTTTGATTGGATCGCGGGCTCATGTCAGGTTAACTTGTTGAAAATGGGGCAGGATAGTTCGGAAGCGGGTTAATGCAAACCCAGGATTAAAAGTTCACTGAATTATAACTTTTTCTCTATACATTTTTTTTTTGCTGCTTTGTTTTGTGTATATGGTGATTATTAAAACTCAAAACAGAAGGCCAAACAATATACAGAAAACCGCACTGCAAAGTTACAAAACTCAAATCAAAATTCTACCTTTTCCTGGATTAGCTTAATTGCGCTCTGAACAACACGGCCCAGGAGCTACGCTTTTAGGCTGGCCTAAATCTACATATTAAGGTGACTTATGATAATCGATGTGCTGAACTCTGGATAGAATGGCCCCGGTTTGAGCCCTGGCCAGGATTAACATGTTATGTTCTGGGGCAAGGCAAGGCACTTAACTCTTACAGTGCCTCACCCGTCTGGGGTATATATCAAATGGTAATGGTTACCGGCAAATGTTACACTGGTGGATCAACCAAAGAATAAAAATGTTCATCAGTTAGTGAAAAGTGTAACAAGTTTTTTGTATTCTTTATTGGAAGTAAATATGAGCTGGCAGTGTTATTACGAGGACATGACCACTATTATTATGGGTTTGCCATGGTTTTCAAAAACATGTTTGTCTGACTAAGCCATTTGAAATAATTATTACTAATACCAGTTGTATCAAGATGGAGATTCAAGCACGTATGAGAAAAATTGGACTGATTGCGAATGGGAACTAGTAAAACGTGTGCATGGAGTTAATTATAGGAGAATTTGCTAGCAAGAAAATTTGTATTTAAATGCAATATTAAAGTAAAATGTGCTATTTCTAGGTTTTTATGGCTACAATATGTTCTTTGTGGTTGTCACATTATTCCACTTTCCCATCACTGGAGGAGCCTGTGACAACTGATTTTACACTTTCACATATGTCTGAGGAATCTGGGACAGCTGAACAGAGTTCCTCTTCTAGAAGAGTCTTTCCAATTGTATGAAAGCCTGATGAAGACCTACTTGCCTTTGATGTTTGATGTCCAGTTTCCTCTGGTTCCTTTTGGGTATGCAAAGGCAAAGAACAGTCTAATTGTTGAGCATTTGGAGTAGATCCTGCTTTATCACTGTGTGTTTCATAACTGCCACCCTGCCACTGTGTTTGAGGTAAGCTCGCAATTTCTTGAAAATATTCCTTCTTTGCTGTAGCTTGTTGAACGTGGACTTCAGGTTGTGGTGAATTGCTCTCTATTTGCTGTAACACAGACTGTACCAGAGTAAAATCCAATTGAGGCAGTTGTAAACTGAAGCTGTCCAGTATACTCACTGCAATTCCATCAGCCAGATCTGAGCTGAACATGTTCCAGTTAAGGTCATCAGTTACTGGGTCCACGTTCTACGTGTTTGAGTAGAGGAAAAAACTGTTTGAAGTGATTTCAACATTTAAACTACACTTTTGCAGACTCATACTTGTGAAACTAGAAATTAAACTGCCTCTTCATCTTTCTGACTTCAGAAATGTCAAATTATTATGTAAGTACAATTTTATATTAGAAATACAGAGAGAAAATAAGTTTTAAACAAATCTAATTGATTGTTACACTACTGCCTGGTGGTAATTTTCTATTTGGCCCTGCAGATAACTATTCTCGTAAAAGAAGTTGAGAATTATCCACAGGTGTGCTTCTAAGCACAATGAATAGTTGGACAGGAAGAAATAAATTTTTGTTACTATTTGTCAGATCCATGTAATAGAAACAGTGTTGATGGGAAGGAGAAAAAGCAGGCACAGTCTGGTAAAAAAATAATAGCAATTCATGTGACTTCAAAACCTGCAACACCGCTTAACAATGTTCTTAAGACAGAAAATGTTGAGAATTTCCTGGGGAGGCACCTGCTGGATCAAATCATGCTGTGAAAATTTTTCCTGATTCAAAACTGAATTCCCCTCAGGATGAATTTGAAATATATATGACAAATAATGTAGTAAAGAGAATTTGGGAACTGACCCTAGGCCTAGGGCTTGAAGAGTCGATACCCTGTTTTTGCTTGGATGTTTTTGTAATGTTTTGCCCATCTAGTAGCTCCTCTGAAACATCCTTTTCGTGATGGGATTTTACGGTCTGATCACCAACATTGCTGCTTTTAACTGTATTTCTCTGCAACAACTTTGGATTTTGTGATTGGTCTAACCCATTGTGCATGGTCACAGCATGGAAGGTAGTCGGTACACCATATGGGTATCCATGGTAACACATTCCTGGATGGCACCACATGAGAGGTGTAGGTACAGCTGGACACTGATGACCAAAGTATTTTTCCCAAAGTCGTTGCTGCACTTCCTGGCCAATGAGAGTTGTGTTTGCTAGGCTAAAATGAGCCATGTGCACCCCACCAGGGAACTGTGGGGCATTGATATTGTCCTGGTAGTGATTCATCCGGGAAGCTGAAGAAAAGTAATTTGAGTGATCAACAGCTAATTTCTCCTGATAATATTAATACATTGTTGAAAATAGTGGTGATGAGAATAAAGGTAACCATCAATGAGGATTATTGTCTTGCTCTGCTACGTTCTCCAAATTTGACAGTAAAAGAAATGAAATTGAAGTCAAAAACTTAGGAGAGTTCAGCTTTACAGGAGTTTCTCAAATCGCACAATGAAGCATATTTAGATGTTGTTTAAAATGTTATAACCTTAACCGTGGTCAGGATTGAGCCGGTACCAATCGGTATTTCTAATTTCTTCCATCGGAAGAAAACCAACGACATTTCGTGAACCTACCTGGCTTTTAAAAAAATCTCTAACGATTTTGATTTTCGTGATCAGTCAGTTGAGTACAAGACTTAACAGTGAATCGATTCAAAGCCATACGAATTCAGTTTCTGTTCTTCTCTCTTCGTTCTTGTCGCTCGCGAATGTTGACAGTTTGTTGATCGAAGGCTATGGGAACCATGAGGTCAGTTGTCAGCTCGCGTCAAGGGCATTTTCGTAAAGCGCGAGCTCTTCGAAGTTTGTACAAGTGTAAACTCGCTCTTTGGTTTGACTATCTCGGTAGCAAATATGCCCGGGCCGCAATTAAATCAATTAGCTTATCATAAAGCAAATCGTGATCGAAAGCTTCATTTGCTGATTAGGCGAGTTATCAAAGGATTGATCATTCTTAAACTAATTGCGCGCGAAGAAATGAAACGCAACATTCCACTTCATTTTTGTGCACAAATAAAGCAAAAGCTGTCAAGAGCAGTTCTGTGCCATGCAATCGAAAAAAATAAAACAAATTAATACTTACAGACAACATAGTTTCACAGTTGTGGACTTCGTGTCCGCCATTTTGATAACTTGAACCCAGAGCCTCTCGAGATACTGTAACCGTTAGCTTGTACCCAGAGACAAACTCAGGGGGTCGGGAGTCGGTATTTTTGAGCAAAATTAATTTATACAATGCAGCACGTATAACCCTCCGATAGTCGCGGAGTTTGGAAAGCGTTTGTGCTGGACGTAGAGTTGAATATTTCTGGAATTCACAAGCTGCGAAAGATCAAGAAGTACCCTTCGTTTTGTTTGGAAAATGCTGTTTATAAGAGGCAAGCTGGAGGTAAGCCTTTATAAGCTCCAAAAACGCCAAAGTTCACTGTACAACAAGAAGTTTGGTATACCACCAGATGTGAATGGTTCCCTTTGGCAGATTAGGCCTGAATTGTAATCTCATATTCGTTGAGTTGTTTGTATTTAGTTTTTTTGAGACTAGTCGAGAGTGGGGAACTTGTTTGGGGTAGAACTACTGTACAAGAAAAGATGGACGCAGTACAATTTGCCAAAATGCCTTACGAACTTAAGGGGGGTCCTTCTGAACTACAGACTTAGAGCAGTTGCTAATTGATAGCTAAAGGCAATATTTTGCAGGAAAGCTATTTTAGAGTGTTTTGCAGTGCTAAATCGTGAATTTTATGAGAAAAAAAACACGACTTCGCGTGCTTAACTAGTGCCAGTCGAAAACCGCGCGTAAAAATTTTAAATCTCTAAAACATAGAAAAAGTGAGGAAGAGTTGCGATTTTTCTTTTGAATCAGAAATAACTTAGCCTTCGTTGTAACTGTAAGTGTGGAATTACTGTTAACACGAAAAAGAGGAAAGCTACTGTAGAAAGTCTGTTAATACAGCTAATGCTTGTTTATTACCTCGTAACATTTATGATAATGCGAGTTTCATAAAACCCATACATAGCATTCAGTACCTGGATGTTCTTAATCTACTGACACTGATTTAAATTTTCGGAATTAGGTGGCTTTTAAGTTTTAGGGGTTTTTTTTATTCAGGTCACATGACTGGTCAGATATGGCCGTGATTTGAAACCTTTGCAGGAGTCTTAAATGGAACTAACCTGTGCAAAAAGTTTATCCTTAGGAGGTCTGGTTTTCAAAATATGATGGTTAGAAATCTCCCATAGCAACAAATTCATGGCAAATTGGTGGTTAAGAAGGACCCCCCTTAACCCACTGAGATTTGTCTCTGCACTAGCAGCATTACACATCTAACATTTCAAGTTTTTAGAACCTTTCTGTGCTTTTTATGAGCCTGCATTAAGATTTATGTACCAGTCAATGAAAGCCCCGCTCCCCCCCCCCCCTCCACCCTGCCCCAACCCTGAGGATAAAGTGAGGCTTCTCTCCTAAATGGGCTTATTTCTTATTTCTGTTGGCTCATACTGGATCTATTTCATTTTAAATAGTAGCCTGTAAACAAGCTAATATTTACATGTCTATGAGCAGCAAAGCTTTGAGAAAAGTGAACCTGCTCTGATATCTGAAAATTTTTCATTTCCACGCCTGAAACTGCAGAAAAATAAGCCATTTAATTTTCATTGGAAGAATGAAGTTTGGCAGGTCACATTTCACTGGAAAATGTTCAATTCTTTTACATCAATATGCCAGAGCAAATCATATCAGAAAACCTTTTACTCCATAAGAAAAAGACCCTACAGGTGCAACTTCATAAATGAAGCTTTCACCATCATTCATCAGTGCTAAGCAAAGACTTGTCTAGTATAATTGAGAATTTGTTTCAACTGCAACATAACTATACTGCAGTTAGTCAGTTGCCAAAACCTGTGGTCCTACTTTCCTCATTCTGCCCATTTTCTAATAGTGACATTGTCCTCTCCAATTGATTTATTTTGCTTCCTCCCACAGTTTCTGATGGAAAATGAAAAGATTGGAGTGGAAGTGTCTGCATCATTAGCAAATGGTGAGTATGGCTTTATTTTTAGGACAATGGATATTCCTTAGAGAGGGACTATTTAAATGTACTATAAGACATTTTCCAGAGGACTACAGGAATTTTCTCACTCACTTACTGTATTGTTGTAATTATAGTACCATTATTTGTTTGATTGCTCTCTCTTGTACGGAAATTCTTCCTGAGAATTAAGCCTTTATAGTTAAGGCCTCCTTTGATGAATTGAAGCCTTTTTTCACTCCTTAGTTCTGGTGGGTGACACAAAGCAATATTTTCAGTAGGCTTGAAGTGGCTACTCACATCTGAATTTTTTTTGGAATCTTTCACTTTTAATTAAGTTTATAAATACTAGTGTCCAGAAATGTTGTTTGGGGTGGTGGGTGTTTGCTTCAGCTGATTGTTGTCCTGCATCAACCTTTCTCTGTTCCTTTATAGTTCAGAGGGAAAATACATGTAATATGCTGTCTAGATATTATAATAGTATTTCCAAATAGGTGATTAAAATGTGCTTTGGCTAAAGATTTCTGATCTACAGGATCTCCAATATCACCAGCAAGAATATGGTTGCTAAAACTTATTTTTGCTTCTTACAACAATTGTTGATTCATGTTGATGGAACAGTTTGCAAAGGATTGCGGAAATGCATCTCAGCTGTTTTATGGCAACAGGTGAATACAGTTTATTTTCTGTTCTTCCAAAACATGTGATTATCTCTTTTGAACTGGGAGTTAAGGAACCATGCACTGGTAATTCTCCTTCATAGCGGGTTACTTGTGACATCATGCAAGGCTTCTTTCCAGAGAGAAGATGAAGTGTTGTGTGATGATCCAAATAACAGGTTTAAATGAGACTATACCTCAGCTATTTTAAGGGCCTGTTGACTGATCTTTTTGAGTTTTTGCTAAGGAAAATTGTTATATAACCTACTCACATTTAGCTAGTTATATTAGTTATTTCATGTTCTTTTTGCTTTTCCATGGTCTGACTAACGTCATGCTGATGTCAACAGGCCACAACCATGTCCATGTGACTAATTCTAAAAAACTCTTTAAAAAAAGATTAAAGTACAATATGTTTTAGTGCAACAATAATGCAGACACTGAGGGCAGGAAAAAAATGAAATTCAATTGCCTAGTGGGCCAGTAAATTTCAGTTTTCACCTGCCCTCACTTGTCATATTACTTACGGAGAAAGATATATTACTTGCCGACATGGCAGCCAGTATGGCAATCAGTTGACAAAAGCAAACAAAGTATGCTTGGATTCCTAACTAATCTATGCTTTCAATTTAATGGTTGACTAATCTTGCAGTCTTAAGTTTTGTAATAACTTCTGACTGGAAATTATCATTATTATTCCAGCTGCCATTTTCATTCAGACTCACAAGACTACTGAGGCTAATTTCACTTGCCCACCAGGTCACTGAAATTCTATTTTCACTTGCCCAAGAGCAAGATTTTTTTGCCCCTGGCAATCAGACTTGGGTTTTTCCTGCTCTGAGATAGCTTGCTGCTATAAATTTTGTACTGTTTCTGTTCATTTTGTGGAGTGTTTTGAACACTGTCATCTCTAATTATAACGAGTAAGAAGAATGGAATTAATTTGATTTTCCAACAGCTTCTGGACGACTGTCTTTATTAGTTCAGTAGAACAATTCATAACTGACAAAAAGTTTGGAAAGGACCTTATTGCTATCACAAATGTTGAGTACAGTTTCGGTCTTTCTCAGTAAAAATAATGTATATGAAGACTTGATTGATCATCAAAGTTATATACACAACTTACTGCTAAGCAGTTGTGAGCAACTGGGTGCTGATCACATTGTGAGTTTGTGATATACCCACAGACAGTGAAGATGCAAGTGAATGTATGAAAGATCATATGTTTGAACTGCGGAGAAAGATATGAAGACATGATTGATCATCACAGTTATATACACAACTTAAGCAGTTGAGAGATTAATACAGTTTCTTGTCTGTTGTTCCAAAACATGTGATCATCTCTTTTGAGTTGGAAGTTAAGCAACCATTCTTCATATCCTTCTCTGCTGTTCAAATATATCTTTCATATATATACTTGAAAAATAATGTACTTATATATCCTAGTTAGGGCCTGTTTAAATGTATATGTATGTATGATTTTTAAAACGCTCTCCTGGGGACCCTTCAAAAGTGCCATCTTCTTCCAAATTCTATTGAGAAACTATTTAGACTTATTGTAGGGCCGAGAACTCGTGATCGGAGAACCAATCTTTTTCTTTAGAGAAAGGCTTCTATTAGTATGCTAGTATGGTAAATAAAGATTTGTAATGAAAGACGCCCATTCTGGAGCATTTGCGATCCTAACATAAAATTTTAAAAATACTTTTCTCAGATTAAATGTTGGGTTGCATCTTCATGATCAGCTTGCGCTCGCCTTCAGAATATATAACAAATGATTCTTGAGGTTTGGGAGAAAATTCTCCAATCCCCAACGAGGGCTATAAACGATAGTATGAAACTTAAATAGGAAAGCAAACTATTTCTTTCAGAAATGCTTAAAAACTACTTACTAATTATAAATGAGTTCTAATTAACCTGAGTAGAGGTCATCTTCAGAGTCGAGTGAGAAGCTTTACAGGTTGATTGACAAACTTGCACTTTTCACTTGACTCTGAAGATTAGTTCTGCTAAGTTTATCAAAAAGTCAGTCAGTTATCAGCAACAGATCTTTTCATAACTACCTTACGCTTACTTTTTATGTTATTTTTCTTTCTAGATTCAAAGACAAACATCGGAAAGCTCAGTGGAGTTACCAAGAGCGAAGCAAGACAAAGCAAAGCAAAGCATATTGTAATAAAATGACTTTTGCGAGAAAATTATCGGGGAATAATTGCTGTGTGTTTAAGTGGCCGAGGAAAAAACCCGGGAAAAAGTCCACAAAATTGTCTTGGATTTAAAGTCTTGGATTAAAAATTCTCGTTTTAAAGCGAACGAGAAAAACGTCTGAGAAAAACCTTAGTCTTTTGGACGGTAATATTGTCTTGAGGCAGAAAAAATTGCGCGTTCAAAGCGACCGGAAAAAATTCAGAAAAAACTAAGACTTTTGGCGGGAAAAAATTTTCTTGTTTGACGATATTGCGCTTTTAAAAGGGTCCAAAGAGTCTAAAAAAAACTAAGTCTTTTGGCGGGAAAATTGGCCTTAGAAAAAAAAGTCTGCGCTTTTGAATGGTGTCTGGTTTTGATTCAAAGATATACTAAGTCTTTTGGCGGGAAAAATCTTGCACCGTGCAACGGATTTCTCCCATCAAAAGTCAAAGTATATGTTTGATTTCTGGCTAGACCCTGTTCAAAAGTGCAGAATTTTTTTTCTTTTTGGCAGCCCTACATAGTCAAAAAACAGTAAAAGAGATAGCCTACATTCCGACTAGTTTCCAGTCCCCTTTTAAAAGCGCAATAGTTTTTTTATTTCTTTTGTAAAATGAAAGAAAAAAGAGAAATAAACAACCATTGTTGTAGAATATTTTATTGTTTTGTTCCATTAATGTAATTTACAAGGTAAACTTGTTTACAACACTTTAAATCTGTTCATCATTATTAAAGGAGATGAAAAAAATTCAAAGTCTGAAAATTATTTGTTGAAACTGCTAAGACGAAATTCCTTATTTCAAGAAACATTAACTCTGAAAATCTAAAATTATTACAATTACCTGAACTAGAATAATTCCGGCAAAAATTATGTGAATTTTTAAGAAATACAGTGAAGTACCGTGGCAACCATGCATGTTTTAGTTTTCAAACGTTTCTGCCAAACATATTTTCCTTCTGGTTAATAGCATGTCGAATAATCAAACAGCAAAATTTCGTGTGATTCAAGACAATTTCAGCTGATTGCGCGAAACGACACGAAATTCAAAATTTGAGTGTAGTTTGGTGCATATCGAATGTGACTGTAAATCGAGAAATTTAAGACAATTTTAGCAGTAAACAAGCCTAAAACGAAATTTTTTTTTTCCAAGAAATGTGCTTTAAAATTTGAGTGTAGTTTGGTGCATATCGAATGTGACTGTAAATCGAGAAATTTAAGACAATTTTAGCAGTAAACAAGCCTAAAACGAATTTTTTTTTTCCCAAGAAATGTGCTTTAGTCTGTGGTTTCAATAACATGGATCCGCGCTTATTCAGTCCTTTCAATCCCGAGGTCTAAGTATAAATTCTCTTTCCTAATTCTTATCTGTTCTTATACATTTCTTTTCGTATTAAGTACAGTGTAGCTGTAAACGTGAGAATTTGGCGATAAGTCAAGACTTTAATTAAATGCAGATTTTCTGTTCATTCTTTGCTGCACAATGCACTGACTTTGTGAGGAGAAATTGACTGTCGATCAGAAACTGTATCTAAACTCTTTGCTATTGTCCATTACCTAACGAAGCATCAAGTCAGAAACCACCCAAACATGATCCAAATCTTCCTCATGTCGGCAGGCATCCTTGTGTCCATAAGAGTCCAAGACTAGCCATGAAAATTCACGAATGAGAGTCTATCAGAGTCGGCAGCAAGGAGTTGCTAAGGAAACATAAGCAAAAGATCGACTTAACACTTAAGCAACTAAATACATATTTCGCTGGACAAATTTTATCTACATGCGCATAAAGGTCTCAACTCAACTGATATAGCTAGATTAATATATTCAGTATATTAAATCGAACTCGGCTCCCAGGCTTAAGAGAAAAAAAAGAAATCGCATTGAGAATGAGAAAATGTTTTTTGTTTGTTTATTCCCCCAAGCCTCGGAGCGAAGTTAGAATTTTGATATGTATCGGAATTGACCTATTGCTAGAAAAATGGTTTTCTTAAATAAATTAGACTCGGAACTGTCAACTACCAAGTCGTTTATTTTTCGCATTTTTGCTGCAAAAGTGACGCAAGTGTTTTGTGTATCATAATATGTTAACAAAATCAGGATAACATCTACTCTAAATTCCCGGTGTGAATCTGTTTACCTCACCTAAATCACGTTGCTTATAATTAATTTGCATTATAATGAAAACCGACTGGAACTGTGGAGAATGCGAACTTTTGAAGGTCATTCAAGGTCACCCAACTCCAGAAGGGAGAATAGAAAGACAGTGCTCAGCTTAACGAAAATATCTGCCTACAATTGTTAATAATATGATTATATTTATGATGAAGGCCCTCGAGAAATAAATTCAGTTCAGCCCTTGACAAAAGTGTTGCCCTAATCAAGTCCTCTTACGAAGAAATATACTCCCACAAGAATTTTTTGTTTAGAAACGGACTGTAAAACTCTCAGTATGTTTTTCTATTAAAAGAGGTTTTTAAAAAGCTCGCTATGAATCTCTATGATTTCTAAAAAAAATTCAAAGGGTTAAGCTCGATTAGGTAGTCCCGAACAGCTCTGCGAATGCTGCGAATGCTGTCTTTCCTCTCTAAGTCTTTTGGCGGGAAAATTGGGGAAAAAAAGGCACGGCGTTTCCCCTGGCTGCGGGCAGTCTTTTCAAATGCAATTGACATTAATCTCTTTTTAATGTTATTCCCCCTCATGAGCCTCAATTGCAAGCTAGTTCCAGTCCAATACCGAGAATACGAATATCGCTTAATATCCATTTTAAAGCTGATTTGTTTTTTATGAGCAAAACCGTTACTTGCACAGACCACGTTAAAACGCGAAGACACCATAAATACAGCGCTTGATTTTTTCAGTCTCTTTGATTTAGCACTTTAGAAAAGATAAGCGACAACTTCACTCGTCCTTTATATTGTTCACTGCACTAGTAAACTACTAAACGAGGAAAAAAGGCGGAAATTGTCCAGTTCGCCGTTTTAAATAACAATGAAAAAGAAAAAGTTTTCTATGATTTTGTGTGAGTTTAGAATAAGACGCAAAAGGCCAAAGTAACTTATTCTTTAAGTATTGCTTTGACAGGGAAGATTTAAACGCCGTGATGTCTGATTAAAGAAAGAATAATTATTCTAATCGTTTCTATTAATTTAAATCCCGCCAAAAAAAAAATAAATATTGGTCAATATTGATAAAAGAAGTAAAGACCCTCAATAATTGCCGGTTTCTTTCTTTTTTTGGGGGGGGGGGGGGGGGGGATCATTCCAAACTTGGTCGAGTTACGTGGAAGATTGAAGATAATATTTTCCCCAAGTTTTCTTGAATCAGTGTTAATTGGTTATCAGGGACCGTCGCGATCGTAGCAAGAGATAAGCACCCTAAATGATTTCTGTTTTGTTGTTCTTTTCGTTCCCTCAATGAAAAATGGGTGATCGATTCACTTTCTCTCAGCGCTTGCCTCTTAACAATATCTTATTCTGAAAGAAATATCATAATGTCAAATTGTAGAAAATTGGAGATATGTAAACCTCAATGTGCGATAAGTGTGTTAGAGGAAATTAACAGCCAATCGAAATAGTTAAACTTTAAATATTTTGTTTCCCTACATAACTCCAACCCATTTTCAGACTATATGTATTTCGGAATAGCATTCATTGCATTCTCAAACTTACACTAGTGTTTCTATGACTGGATAAGAACACGATAAACGCTGTCTCTTTCTTCAGCAAAATACATTCAGCAACCATTTTATGGAAATTTTATGATAATTTTCATGTTCTTACCTTTGGGGAATGTTATCATTCCTGATCCAGTGTTTGATTCACTTTGTTCGCGTGCATTTGGCTTTCTGTTGTCCATGTTATTTTCCTGAAAATAAAAATATCGTTTAAATATCGACATCCTTAGATTAGTGATGTTTGTATTCGAAAATGCGCAAAAATGTTTGGCGGTTAATTTAAAGTCCTAACGCGCGTGGAAATGTCAACAACTTCACTCGAACAATTAATAAAGTTCTCAAAGAAAACGAAAAAAGAAAAAGAAACTTTGTCTGTCTTCTAAATGCTAGCGCCACGTACGTCAAAGATCTCAGCGTACTTAGCCGCCTTAGAAATACAGATATACGCTTATTACAGGGCTGATTTAAAAATTGTAAGCACTTTCCCCCCATAATTTGCTCTCTAATAGAAGATTTTATTCAGCGTTACCATCAATCCATATACCTCGAAACAGTTGCAATTACAGTGCAAAAATAATACACTGTTTAGACTTAAGAATTCGTGTCTGCTGTGTCGTCTTGTCGATCGATTTGTCGTTCCGTAAAGCGAAAGGAAAGCGCACGTGTTTGTGAACTTCTTGACGCTTCGCGCGAGGAAAGAAAGCTTACAAACTTCACAGAGCAGTCGAGGGCTTACCTTTGGTTAGACTTGAGGTAGAGACGTCTTTTATATATCTCATGAAACCTGCTCCATTTGCACGCAAGCTTGTCGTTAGAAAGACGACATACCTCCTCGCATTCACTAACTGATTAATGAACGTCCGACCAAAGCTTCAATCTCTCATGAATATAGATAGCATGTTAAAACTGCTCGACGGCAAATAAGCTAAATATTCGGAGACATTTTTTGTTTTCACGCTTTTTCTGTGAGCCAATCCAGAACCGCGAAAACATAAAGCAACCCACCGTGCCATCCGAAATTAGCATAAGTTAAACGAATTATTTTCGACACGATAGAAGGAAAGACAAATGAGAAAGAACTGAGCTACTGGACACTCCTTATGGGGGAAATATTCGTCAGTTATTTTTCTGCAAGTTTTTGGATAAAGCCGAGGTCCATAAACTTTGAACTAATTATTAAAACGGCCCTTTTACCGTTCTACAAGCAAATGCGCGAACCACAGATCGAGATATGCGTTTTCAGGTCGCTTTTGCGAAATATCAATTAAATATTTGTAAGCGGCCATCTTTAGCTAGAGGTCCGTATTGAAAAATTAGGACCGTTCAGGCCCGTACACGCCACGCTGTTGAAATTTGAAAACGGTTAATAGCATGTATCGTATAAGAGAGATGAACGTAAATGTCTTGTACGATGTTTATAATGTGACTAGTGCTTCGTGTAGGAGGTTGTGTGGTGTTTCTGTCTCGACATCGACCGCAATTAGTGTGAACAGACTTCTCGCCCTGTTGTTGGGACTGAGGTACAGACATGTCTTAACATTAAGGCGCGTTCGAGTAGTTCTTATTTGTTTTTGGTTGATTCAGTTGGTGCTTCAGCTGGATCGATCCGGATGTGGAGAAGAGATATCACCTTTCTGATAGCCTCTGTCTCCTTGACACTCTCGATATAAGTTGCCAAAAAAAGCCCAATGGAAACTGAAAAGATAGCCCCAAGGCCTTAGTCATTTTCCATGTTTCACACTCGTCAGAGAGGAGTACTGGAGTTAGTAGAAGAGTTATGTTCGCTCCCTGTTGAGTTCCATAGCTTTGTTAGGTTTTGAAAGGCGCCTTTAGTTTTCTGCCTATTTCTAATGTTCTCTGGATCTGTTCCGCCCCCATCTTTGGAGACTTTGGCATCCAAATAGACAAACTCCACAACATCTCCTACCTCTTCGCCCTTGACTCCAACTTTGTCCACCATTACTGTATTCTTTCGCAGCACTTAACATTTTGAAACTTCAGACATAAAACTGTTCTCAAAGCCTCGGTAATCCGGCAGCCTTTCCATTTGCTCTTGGATGTGTTCATATTTGGATGAAAGCAGTGCAATGTCATCTGCGAATTTCAAGTCTACAAGCACACTTGTAAAGTTCGCCTAAAATGTCCCAGATCTTCGATTCTCCCTTCCGTTGTTTTCCTCATCACCCAATCCACCACAGAAAGAAACAGAAACAGAAACCCCTTCTTCACATTAGGGAGAAGAAAACAAATTAGATGCATTTCAGTTTAAAAGTCTGAGAAGGATTCCAAGGTTCAGATGTGACAGATGGCCTGCACAAGGTAGCAATGAGAAAATCGTCTAGTTGAATCGGGGATGAGTCAAGAAGATGGCGTTGGACTTTGATTCAACATAAACTACGTGGAGAGAGATCCGCAGTAACCGCATGGTGGCCATAGGTTGGAGACCGGAATGCAGAAGAGCATGAGGAAAGACCTAAAAAAGACCTGGAGAAACAGTAGAGTAAAGAGACGGCAGGCAGGAATGACTGGAACATCACTAGAGCAGTAGCCAGGATGCAGTAATGGTGATAATGATGACGATGATGATGATGATGATGATGATGATGGCGGCGGCAGCGGCGGTGGTGGTGGTGGTGATGACGACGATGATGATGATGATGATGGCGGTGGTGGTGGTGGTGATGATGGCGATGACGACGACGACGACGACGACGATGATGATGATGATGATGGCGGTGGTGGTGGTGGTGATGATGGCGATGACGACGCCGACGACGACGATGATGATGATGATGATGGCGGTGGTGGTGGTGGTGATGATGGCGATGACGACGACGACGACGACGATGATGATGATGATGATGGCGGCGGCAGCGGCGGTGGTGGTGGTGGTGACGACGATGATGATGATGATGATGATGGCGGTGGTGGTGGTGGTGATGATGGCGATGACGACGACGACGACGACGACGATGATGATGATGATGATGATGGCGGTGGTGGTGGTGATGATGGCGATGACGACGACGACGACGACGATGATGATGATGATGATGATGGCGGTGGTGGTGGTGGTGATGGCGATGACGACGACGACGACGACGACGACGATGATGATGATGATGATGATGGCGGTGGTGGTGGTGGTGATGATGGCGATGACGACGACGACGATGACGATGATGATGATGATGATGATGATGGCGGTGGTGGTGGTGATGATGGCGATGACGACGACGACGACGACGAGGACAATGATGATGATGATGATGATGGCGGTGGTGGTGGTGGTGATGATGGCGATGACGACGACGACGATGATGATGATGATGATGATGGCGGTGGTGGTGGTGATGATGGCGATGACGACGACGACGACGACGATGATGATGATGATGATGATGATGATGGCGGTGGTGGTGGTGGTGATGATTATGATGATTATGTTCAATAGTCCCTTTGATTCCAACGAAACTTTAAAATACTGGTTAAATAATTAAGTAGACAGGAGTAAGAGTAGAACGAATTGTCGATTCGAAACACTCAGACAGAGTATGATCGAGATTGAACCTGATGGGCATCAAGAACAGGTGCAAACGTAACAGCTGCTGAGGGTGCACGTTTGGTTCCCCGGAATGCATTCCCAGTGTGGCAAGTTTGTATTAACCTGCATTTACTGTCAACCCATCTGATGTATATCGCGAACCTTTGAAATTGACAGAGCTACCAGAGGGACCGTGGAGAAATGTCAGTGTGGACTTCCGCGGCCCGCTAGCTTTCAGTGGCCTCGCCCTCGAGTGCCACTGCCAAATGACGCCAGTTACCCAGTAATTGAATTTGTGGGATCCACCCGTGAAAAAGCAACCATTCTCATATTCAGATGGGTATTTGGTACCACGGAGTGCCGGGAGTGGTGAAATGCCGCATTACAAGGCAGACGGCTCCGTGACGAAGTGCGCAGAGGTATCAGAGCACACAGAGCAACTGTGCACCCAACCATTGGAACCAACCAGAATAAACTTATGTTCGGGCGGGAACTGCGAAGAAATTAAGCTACCAGAAGCCTGCAGACAACGCAACCTTAGCACCCGAGTGACAGTACGGTCTGTAAGAGTGATCGAGCTGAGCAGAACGAGAAAATGAAGAAAAAGGCCGATAAAAGAAGACATAGAGCTGCGATGAGGATTAAAGTGAGCGACACAGTTTTATGCAAGCAAGAAAAGAAGAACAGCCTTACGCCCCCATTCGACTCGGTTGCAATGGTTGTCAGTGACATTTAGGGGAACATGATAATCCGGCGAATAGCAACCATAAAATTCAAACCAGGAACTACGCGGACTAAAAGCTACGGAAACACGGGTTCAGGCACTCCGTTTACGTGTGTGACGACTCTGATAATGAGGATGCTCAGCGTATGAATGCCTACAAGGTACAGGGCAGCCCAGTGGTACAGCAGTAACAAGAACAAAAAATATGGGCAGTATGCGACCAACCCCAGAGAAAAACCATGTCCACAAAGGACAGCAAGTATAAGGACGTTTTTTGTGATTAGTATCAGAGACTGCTTGAGAACTAGAAATTAAGGGAGAACGGCCGTCCGCAAGCCTTAGGACTCTTCGACTCGTTTACTAAATATAACTGAGGGGAAGGGATGTCATGGCGTGACTGTATACTTGACCATATATGTCTGCAAAAACGTTACTGCAGGTTCAACCATATAAATAAGTAATGTACTCATTGCGCGCAAATTAAGTATGTGATATAACTGTATGGATATAGCATTTACATAGAACTATACAGAGTTGGTCAGAGTTTTTTAAAGGTCTCAAAACGGTAACATTAAAACCTCGACATTACAGTAAATAATGCTACTGATGTTTCCATTAGCTTTGGTTATGTCTGATTCATAATTTTGCCAATATGAGTGCTCAAAGGTTCCTAGCCTGCAAGCAGGCTCACCTTTGAGTAACACGCGTGAGCGGTGGCGTTACCAATCTTAGTGAAGCGATCCAAAGGGAAGGAGACTGATGAAGATGTGCCAAGAAAGAATAGGTTCCTCTGTCATAGGTTTGCTCGTAAATGCACGCAATTCGCTCCTATATGCTTTTTATCCAGCCAGCTGAGCTTGGAATATCTACGAGAAAACATCTCGGGGAGTCAAAAATTCTTC